>NC_050580.1:64182363-64482363 GCF_011100635.1 Trichosurus vulpecula | reverse complement strand
TCTGCCTTCAGGGGAAGGGGAGAAAAGTCATCCTATCAGCTCTCCATACTTATCCCCTACTTGAGGTTCCCAAGGCCCTGAGAGGACTCCACCCTGAAGCCAAACTCCTACAGATGTTGATGATCTACTTAAACTCATTCCTCAGTAAGTTGACAAACTCTTAGCAGGCCAGATTTTCCCCTCTCGGTGATTCTGTACTCTGGGCTATCATAATCAAACTCCATTCTCCACCTCCTACTCTTCATACCCTTATTCCCATCTTCCTTAGGTCAGTCTTCTCAATATGCCACCTCTAGAGCTATCCACCCATTCCACTGTTCTCTGAAATGCTCCCTACATAGGTAACAAACTTGCTTTCATACTATATTTTTTTCCCTCTCTTTCCATCTTCTGGGCCTTATTGAGACCTGGCTCCCTCCTAATCACATAGCCTCCCTTTCCACCCTTTCCAGTATTGCTTGTCTATTGACTTATTCCCCTTGATGTACTGATCGAGGTAGGAGAGCTGGAGCACTCCCTTCCTGCCCATTGTTATTTCCAAGATCTCACTCTAGAATGATCATTCAGTAACCTCTCCTCCACTGTGGTTCCCTCAATCCTATCTACCACCCAACCAAAGTTCTGGTTGCTGTAGTTTACTGACCTTCAGGACACTCCCCCTTCTTTCCACAATCAGCTCAGTGCCAGGCTCACAGTCTTTCTCTCCTCACTAACACTTGCCCTCATACTAGGAGACTTCAACACAACCCATTGATAATCCCTCAATCACCCTCGCCTGCCAGTTTCTCACCTTACTCATTTCCCATGACAGAGGAGCTCACTCCTCAACCCCCCCATCAGCTACATACAGAAATGCCATACCCTTGATCTTGACATCATCTACAAATTCACTACCTTCATGCTTAAAAACCACTCCCTCTGCTTTGCAACCCCAAATCTGCTGGAATTCCGCATTGTGAGGAATTCCAATCCCTCAGTCCCTTGGTTCTTTCCCAGGCCATCACCCACGCATTGGCTACACTCTCCACCCATTCCCCCTTTAACCTCTTCTCAAACTAGTTTAATTGTATGCCATCTTTTTTTTTAGTCCCTTGCCCCTTTATTCTATCACTGATCTTTGCCTGTCAAACCTCAACCTTAGCTTGATCCCACTATCTACTGCCTTTGTTCCCATTCATGTGCTGCTGAAAGAAGCTGGAGAAAATCATGAAACTAGGTTGACTGGAGGCACTAGAAATTTATGTTATATACTATAATATATTATTTCATATATATCATATAACATTATATGACATATAATGTTATATAATGTAACTGGGATCTCACTGTGCAAGACAATCTCTTTATACCTTCCTAATCAACTCATTATCCCACTCACCACAGCAGCCCTTTCAAACCTTTTTATCCTTCCTCAAGTCTTCCTTGGCCCCTAATCTCCCCCATTCTCTCAGCTGACAGCCTTGCTTTACATTTCCCTGAAAAATTGATGCCATTCATCAAGAGTTCCTTCTCCCTTCACCCTCAGCTCACACCACTCATTTGCCTTCTGAAATTATTTACTCTTTCACCCTGTCTCACATAAAGAGATGGCTCTTCTTCTTAGTAAGGTAAACCTTCTCCATTCCCAAGTAATCCCATTCCATCCCATATTCCCCAACAGATTGTCACCCCTATCATCGCAACTCTCTCACTTATCTTCTGGATCTCTCTATTGGTTACTTTCCCACCCTCTATAGATATGCCTATATATTCCCTGTCAATCGACCAATAAACATCAATTAAGTGCCTACTGTGTTCCAGGCACTGTGTTAAGTTCTAGGGATACAAATGTGAAAAAAAAAGACACTTAGAAAAAAAAAACAAGCAAACCTCACTTATTCCATCTACGCCTGTTAGCTACCATCTCATAGCTCAGTTCCCTTTCTTGGCAAAAATCCTTGAGAAGGATGTCTTCAGTTGGTGCCTCCACTTCCTTTCCTCTCACTATTTTCTTAACTCTCAAGAGTATGGCTTCCAGCCTTCCAATCATCCAACTGAAACTACTCTCTCCAATGTTACCAATGATCTTTTTATTGCTAAATCTTATGGCCTTTTCTCAATCCACCTCTTTGTAGCCTTTGCCAGTGTTAATCACTGTCTTCTTGATACTCTCTTCTCCACAGGTTTTGGTGACCTTACTCTCTTCTGGTTCTCCTCCTATCTATCTGATCTCTCCTGCTCAGTCTCCTTTGGTGGATCTTCATCCAGGTCACTCCCATTAAGTCAGTATTCCCAGGTGTCTGTCCTGGACCTTCTTCTTTTGTCCCTTTACTCTTTCACTTGGTGATCCCATTAGCTCCCAAGGATTCAATGAGCCTCTCTGTGCTGATAATCCTTAAATCTACTTATCCCCCTCTAACCTCTCTTCTGATCTCTAGTTTCACATTTCTTACCACTGTTAGGTAACTTGAACTGCATGTCCAAGTTACGTCTTAAACTCAAACCTTCCCTAAATTGAAATCATTATCTTTTCCCTAAAATTTTCCCCTCTATCTAACTTCCTTATTATTGTTCAGGTTACCACCATTCTCCTACTCCTCCACATTCAAAATCTAGGTGATGTATTTCACTTCTCACTCCCCCCTTTACAGACACTTATACATCTAATCTGTTGCCAACTCCTGCCAATTTTACCTTTACAGCATCTCTACTATATATCAAGTTCTCTCCTTTGACATAGCCACCACCCTGGTACAGCCTTTCATCACCTCTCATCTGTACTATTGTAATACCCTGCTGGTTGGTCTCCCTGACTCAAGTTTCTCACCATTCCAGTTCATCCTCCACTCAGCAGCCACAGCAAACTTCCTAAAGCACAGGTCTGACAACATTACCTCCATCACCCACCTGAATAAACTCCAGTTCTCCCTATTACCTCTTGGTTCAAATATGAAACCCCATGTTTGGAACTTAAATCCCCTACAACCTGATCCCCTCTGACCTTTTCAGTCTTCCCTCCGTATATTTTATGATCCAGTGACACTGATTTCCTACGTACTCTTTGTAGAAGTTACTACATCTCCTGACTCTATGTATCTTCACTGACTGTCTCTCATGCCTGGAGTTCTCTGCTTCCTTGTTACCTTCTCCCGGCTGGAAAGAGGAAAAAGTTAGAAGGAATGGTTGGGGAAAGAAACATCTATCAGATCACAGGCTGTTGGGACTAGAATGTGTCACATTATGGATTCTGTGATTCTGTTGAAGTGGAGCTTAGAGGTCATCTAATTCAGTTCTGTGTATTTAACTTTAGAATCTGAAATTCAGAGAAATTAAATGACTTGTAAATGGTTACCCAGGTAATTAGTAGTAGAACTAGGATTCAGTTCAGGTCTCTAGTCCTAATCTTGTGCTATTTCTGGATCACAATGATGCCTCCCCTTTTCAAAGAAGTGATTTGGCTTAGTGAGATCCAACAGAAATAGAAATAGATGGTCAAAGGATTTTGACCTCAGACCCATGAGTCTGTTTCCTATTAAGTATATCCAAAAATGAGGATAGCCTTGGGCACCAGAAAATTTAATTCTAGTCTGGCTTTCCCTCCCTTGATGTTCCTATGCAAAGAGGAAGGACAGATAAAGGCAGATTCAGCCACAAGAGAGGCATATGTCAGTGACTTCTCTGGGGCATCTGAGAGATTTCCCACCCCCATCCCTGTTTTTTGCCTTGCATCCAAACTACAGCCTCCATTTTTTCGATGAGAATCTAAAACACAAGAGAGGGCTCCAAATACCCTCTCTCCCCCTCCTACAGTGGCTGCAGCCTCTGGTAGGTTAGCAACAACCAGAGAAAAATGCTAGTTGCTAGACAACCACGACTTGTCTTATTAACCCTCCCAGTACTGAGCATGACCCCTGCAAAAGAAGAAGAGGGAAAAAACATGCCACTAGGTTTCAGAAGGCTCTTCATGTCCCCTCCTGCCTTAGATTTCCCTACCACCTTGAACTTGGCTTCTAATTAGGCTGACTCCCCAGCAAAGGGAGCCTTGGACTTTGAGATTCAGTGTCCTGTCCATGCCTATTAAATCTTTTATTCTTTTCTGCCTACCTCCTCCTGGAGCCCTTTCAACAGTGGATGTCTTCGCTTTACCAAAGCAAACAAAACAACGACAGCAAAAGTCACCATAAATATAAGATTATAATCTTAGCTCTCACTCCCCCCTAGCCTCCAGACAATGAGAGTTTGGCTTTATCCCGATTCTCCTCCTGTCATCCCTCCACACCTTTCTCATTCTCATCTTCTGCAAATTCGCTCATACCATTCCTGCTTATTATACTCCCTATTCCAAATGACTCCCATCCAAGTGCTACCCATCCTTCAAGGCTTGGCTCAAATCTCATGATATTTTTCCAACTATTCCTACCTCAGGGAAGTCTTTAGTTTCTCACGGTTCTTGTTGCCTGTCTGATATAATTTTTCCTATATTAAATTCGGGGGAATTTTTAACTTTTGTATTAGTCTCCAATTGTTTCAAACATCTGAGATTTGTCATGAAAGTTATAGAATTTAGAGCTAAAATATACCTTAGAGATTATCTAGTTTAATCACCCTCATTTTACAGATGAGGAAACTGAGTCCCCTAGAGGTTAACTAACTTCACCATAGTCACACAAGTATTAAATGGAGCTCAAAAGCAAGTCCATGACAGAATCATAGGATCATAGATTTAGAGAAAGAAGGAATCTTAGAGACCATCCAATCAAAATTGCTCATTTTACACATAAGGAAACCAAGATCCCAAGAAGTGAATTACTTGCCTAAGGTTACACAAATGACTATACCATTTTCAGGGTCAAGATTTTAACCTCAATCCTCTGATTTCAAATCTACACTGAATCAAATTATCTCCTTTTCCCTTTTGACTAAACCTAGTGCTCTCTCCATTATCCTTTCTTACTTTCCCAATTGAACTATCAGCTTCATTAGGGAAAAGAGTATGTCTTCTTTTTCTTCTCTATCCCCTACAACACTTAACCTTAAGCTGAGCATGACAGTATGGTAAGGTAAGAAGAACTCTAACCTGGAAGTTATAAGGCTTAGGTTCAAAGGCCAATTCTGTGACTTGCAAAATGTCTGACAGTGAGGGAAGTCACAACCTATGCAAGTTTCATTTTGGCAAAATGAGTATAACAAGCATCTCTATGATTTTTTTAAATATAGCAAGTCATCAGTTACATCTATAAGTTGTTTTGGTAGCCTCAGGTGTCATTCAGTTACACCTGGTGATTTGAAGTCATTGAGAACATCCAGGTAGGTGAGGATCATGAATTCAGAGCTCAAAGAAGGGATCTCAGCAGTCATCTCATCCACCCCCTAACCCACTTTACAGACTAGGAAATTGAAGCACAAGGGCTTCTTTTTCCCATTTATCACTTGTCTCCAGAAGCCTATCTCTGCTATCCATCTTTGTTCTATCATTCTCAGTCTAAAGAATCTGCTGCTTGGTGGTGAAAACAGAAGAAAAAAAAGATAAACTGAGTACTTCTACCTTCTCTATGTTAAGCATTATCACGCATCATTCATCCCGATCAATAGTACTATCCCTTCTGAAATATCCCTCATAGACCTAACATAGCTAACAGCAAAGATAATAACACTTTTTAAAAAAATCAAATGTATTTTTGTTATCCTTCACATTTCTAACCAGATTCTGTTCTTTCTGAGATTTCACAATTTAAATACCATTTTTACATGGCGTGCATTTGTATCCATCATCTTCATTTATTTTTCCATTCTTTCATCACCTATATTTGTATCTTTGAAATCTACCTTGGCTGATCACCTTTCTCCATTAAGATTGATTTCCATTTAGCACCCACTTCATCCTTTTGTTACATCATTTGTGTTTCTGTCACCAAAAGTTCATTCTTGAAAGTACTTAGTCCTTGTAGCTTTGATTACCCAGCCATTGCATTTAAGTGGTGAGATCCTATCTATCCTTTCTGCAAATGACTCAAATCTCTCTTCCTAGAAAAGAAAAAAATAACACATGGCTCCACAGACATTATGAGTGTCAAACTCTCTGGTGTTAAGGTTACTTCCTTCCAAAGTTCCAGTTATTTATATTTTGACCATCAGTTCCTTTTTATAGGTCAAAATCAGGTCCAGAATAGGAGCTTTTTCTCATTACCTCTAATACTTAAAATGAAATTATCACTGTTTTAAGCATTTATCTGCTGTTCTGCTCTTGGGGGAGAGGGGTAGCTCCAGGATATACAGAGGGAGATGAAGTTTCCTATCAGTATTATGCCATGCATCTGTTGGTAAATTTGTGATCTGTTTCCTGATTATTCACTTCCTCCTTCCAACTATGTGACCTGTAGCACACTTCTGCCACATTATAATTTCTATTTATCCCGCTGTTGGTCCTCATTCAAGTGCTCTCCAACATGTTTTCCCATCTAATTGCTGGATTTCTCACTAGAGTATATTAACTTTAAATGCTATTGAATTCCTTTTAAAAATCTTTTGGAGAAACCATAGCCTTTTAATTCAATTCGATTGCACAAAAACTTAGCATAAGATCTAAACCCATCACCAATGATATGAAGAAGAGAAAGCTGAAAATTCCCTGCCCTCTGGCAACAACAGTCTTCTGGGAGAAGATATATATACATATATGTGTGTACACATATATACATATATATGTATTATATTTACATATATTGACATATACATACACATACACGCATACATACATTTGATCTTATAGGTATCACTGAGACTTTGTGGAACATGACTTGTGACTGACTTCCTACCACCTCTAAAATAAAATACAAAATTTTCAGTCTCATATTAAAAAACAGCCTACAAGCTGGCTCCTACCCACCTTGTGATCTATCGCATATTCTCTTCTTTACACATGCTACATACCAATTAAATGTTTCCAATTGTTCCCTGTTATCGCTGGTCACAATACATACATGCATGCACATGTACATACATACATATACATATATGTGTGTAAAATAGAGTACATATACAAATAAAACAAGCTTTCATTAATAATAGGAGGCATTTATATATAGCCCCTTATAGTACTTAAATACTTAATTGCTTTTCATTAGAGCACTTTAACATAGCACTTTGAGGTTTACAAATTGCTTTACAAATACTATATCATTTTATCCTCTTAAGCACCCTGAGAGGTAGGTGCTATTGGTATCTCCAGTTTATGGATTGGGAAACTGAGTTTGAGAGAGGCTAAGTAACATGCCCAGAATCACACAGCCAGTAAGTGTCTGAGGCAGGATTGAATCTTAGGTCTTCCAGACTCCAAGTTTAGCCCTCAATCCACTGTGCCACTTAGCTGTCCCTTTCAAGGAGGAAGGGAAAGAGAACATAAAAAAAAGCCTGGTGAGGGAGGTGATAGTTGATCAGAGCTTCAAAAGAAGGCAGCGATTCTAAGAGAAGTGCAAAGGAATGGAGGTGAGATATTAAATGTCATGCATAGAGAGCAGTGAGGAGGCAACTATCTGGCCCAGTGGATAGAGTGCTAGGTCTGGAGTCAGAAAGACTTGAGTTCAAATCCAGTCACAAACACTTACTAGCTGTGTAACCCTGGGCAAATAACTTAACTTCTATTTGCCTTAATCCACTAGAGAAAGAAATGGCAAACCACTCCAGTATCTTTGCCAATAAAACCCTATGGCCAGTGGTGGAGTGCTACGGTCCATGGGGTCACAAATAGACATGAATGAGCAACAATAACAGGGAACAATTGGAAACATTTAATTGGGATGTAGCCTATGTAAAGAAGAATAATATACCAAAGATCACAAGGTGGGTGGGAGCCAGCTTGTAGACTGTTTTCAATATGAGGCTGAAGATTTTGTATTTTATTTTAGAGGTGGTAGGAAGTCAGTCACAAGTCACATTCCACAAAGTCTCAGTGCTACCTATGAAATCAAATGTATCTTTTACTTTAAGAACTCATCCATTTTATTACCCATTTTTGCATATTTATATAAAAAACATTTGAAACTGGGAGTTTATCATTACTGTTCCTCTTGGATATTGTTTCTTGTGGATTAATATTTGTCTTCCTATGTCATGGCTGCTAATCTCTGTGGTATGAGGCTTGGCAGAAAGATATCTCCAGGTAGGTGTTGAAAGTGAGAATGACAGACAAGCTTCACAGAGAAACTAGTCTTTGAATTGGACCCTGAAGGATGAGTAAGAAGACTGGCTACTGGGGGACAGCATTCGAGTGGGTGAATGTGTGTGTGTGTGTGTGTGTGTGTGTGTGTGTGCAAGAGAGAGAGAAAGAGAGAGAGCGAGAAAGAGAGTACGGGTGTATGTGTGTGTGCGTGCATGTGTGTGTGTATGTGTGTGTGTGTGTAAGAGAAAGAGAAAGAGAGAGAGAGAGAGAGAGAGAGAGAGAGAGAGAGGGAGAGAGAGAAAGGGAGAGTATGTATGGGTGTATGTGTGTGTGTATGTGTGTATATGTGTGTGTGTGTGTGTGTGTCTGTCTGTCTGTCTTGGATAGACAGTATAGCTCAGTGGATAGAGAACTAAAGAGCTAGTCAGGGAGCCCAGAATATCTCAGTTTAAGTCCTGCTCTTGACATTTGCTAGTTGTGTGACTCTGTTCAAGTTATTTACTTTCTCGATGCTCTAGGCAACTCTCTAAGCTTTAAAGAAGAAGCCTGTTTAGGTAGAGGGAGTTTTCGCAGGTAAGAGCTCCATACTCTGATGAAATCAAATACCCAGTTCCCAACCTCCGTCTTTCCTCCTCCCTTCCACTTTCTTTCCCCCACCCTCTTCTCCTTCCTTCTCTCTCATCTCCCTCTTTACCTGTCTTCTCCCTCCCTTCCACTTTCCTTCTCCTCATGCTGACTGTATGTTCCCTCTTCTTTTCATCCCAATGGACTAATACTAGTAGCACAGCAGGAAAGGGATTACAGTTGTGTAGGTAGGAGTAGTAGCAACTGTGGCCTTGAAGCCACTAGTCCTGAAGAGAGATAGGACAGTGACTTCAGACTGTGTCAGTCATCAATTACCTAGGCTCAAGTCCCAACTCTGCCACTCCTCAACTGTGTGACTCTAAGCAAGTCATTTGACCTCTATGGGTACCAGGTACTTCATTGGCAAAATAAAGATGACCTAAAATTTTTTTCTAGCTCTAAAAGTCTATCAGTTTGAGTGCATCAACTTCTTTCCCATGTTGAAACTGTTTTCAGTTATGTATAAGTGAGATGTAGAGTTTCCCATTCCTAGTGTGTGGAAATTAGCTCTTATTTTTATGGGGGGGGAGGGGAGGGGAGAGGAGAGGAGAGGAGAGGGGAAGGGGAGGGGAGGGGAAGGCAGAGGAGGGGAGGGGAGGGGAAGGCAGAGGAGGAGAGGGGAGGGGAGGGGAGGGGAGAGGGGACAGAGAGAGAGACAGACAGAGAGAGAGACAGACAGAATTCAGTAGTGCTTGGAGGACAAAGAAGTAAGGTAATGCAAGACACCTCATTTTAGTAGGAGCAAGATAATTATGGGAGTTGTGTATTTCTTTGGGTTTTTCCTTTTATATATGCAGATGTGTTTACCTTGTCCTATAAACATACCCTTGAGAGTTCCTGAATGCCTTGCCAAGCTGCTAAGTTGCCTGCGGTCTTTAGGCATGGAAAATATCAAAGGAATTTGATTGGGATGAGTCTGTATCACAAGGTCCACAGAAGCTGCATCTTTGGCAATTACTTTCTTAAAATCATACTATCTCCCCTGATGCATATTTGTGTTAGAATCTGGAATACTCTGAAAGAAGCTGCAAGACCTTTACAAATAATATTGGCCTAGGATCCTACCTATACCCTTGAAATCATATAAGTTATCTAGCATCTCTTGGAAAACCCTTCAGATCAGTTAACTGTGGAGACAAGGAAGATTTCATTGGAAGCTCAGTTCTCCCAGAATTGATCTCAGACAAAACCTCCCTCCTGGGATGAGCAGAGCTGGGATGCTGGGGGTGTTTGGAAGGGGAGGGAGACCCAGATGTGAATCCTCACTTTACTAGGTTTCCCTTTCTTGGCTTGGGGTCTTGGTCCAAAGCCAAGAGAGTGTGATGCTCTGTCTCTGGGATTTTCTCATTTTAGTGTATTCGTTTTCTCTTCTATTGAGTGACAGTTTGAGTGAGAGCCTTAAGTCGGCTGAACTGTGAATATCTTTGTGCTCAAGAGGGAGCCTTCTGAAGGAGTTGCCTGCTGAACTAATTGGAACTGAATCCTGGGCTGCAACTACCCTCAGAACAATTCTTCATCAGTGGGCAGCTTTATTTAAGCCATATATGTCCATTAATTATGGATTAGCTGATTCCTGTTGACCTGATTGTATTTGCAATTTTTACATCTGCAACAAGAACTTATTCATGTATCAGTCTGGCTGGTCTGGCGCACACTCCATTTAGCCTAATGGGCACTTTCTCTATCTAATTAGGTATGAGTGTGTGTGTGTGTGTGTGTGTGTGTGTGTGTGTGTGTGTGTACTCACAGGTGCATCTGATGACAGGGCTCTGGGAATGATGCCTGTGAATACAGTAAAAAAGACAGAGGAGACTGGCTGGCTATCTTTATTTTCTTCTTTGGTCTTATTTAAACACTCGTATCAAATAAGGAAGATTAGAGGATCTCTAGGCCAGTGTGCATAGGAAATCTCCTAGACCACCAAAGTCCAAATGACTCTCAACAGAGCCTCTCTCCTTGTATCCCCAGTGTAATTTCAATTTTGGCTATTTTTCTGAATCTTTGCTAAGCCTTCCAGGTAGAAAGAAATGGACTCAGGATTTTGGGAATAAATGCCTCAGGCATTCATGCTCCCTGATTCTCTCTGCCTTTTTAACCTCTCATAAACTCCATATGGTCTGCCTAGAAACTCGATAAGATCCACCATGCTCTATAATGTGTAAAATGAGGCATATTACATAAAGTTCTCCTAGATTTCTGATAAATGACCCTTCCCTAGAATTTCCACTCTACAGTCAAATCATGTTACTGAAGGCAGAGCTAAGAGCTGCCGTTCTGGATCTGCCTGGGCTCCTGCTTTACACTCTCAAATCACAGAAAAGATATTCTAGGTGGCTTCTTTTGGGTTCACTGGATTATAGATACAAAGCTGGAGGGAACCTCAGAGATCATTTAGTCCAACTTTTTTTTTTTTTTTTTACAGATGAGGAAAGAGAAGTCAAGGACATTATTAAGTGACTCGCCCAAAGTCATACAGATAGTAAGCATCAGAGTAAGTTTTTGATTCCAGGACAATCAATGTTCTTTTATATTACCTGCACTGCAGTTATAGATAGTATCATAGAATTTAAGAGGGAAAAGGGTATAATGACCCCAGTAATAGCCTCCCTACCCCACTAAATGAAGAAGTCCTGGGAAACCTCAAAAATCCCTGAGTTGCCTTGTCAGAGTAAGACCAGCAGTAACTACCCAAAGTTCATTTTCTCCCTGGTGGTAAATTTTAATATCCGCTAGTTACTAGTTTTGTAGGACTCTCTTCTCCCCTCCCCATCAAATAGTATGAAACAGGCAGCACTATTCCCCAGGTCCAGGCTCCCTTTTCTCTTTCCCTAATGCCTGGTCCTGATAGCTCTGGACCATCACTAGTCATCTTGACTTTTGTATTGCCACTAGACTTCAGTGACTTGGGAAGAGAGAATGAGGCTGATGACTTCGTGCGATTCTGACTGACTTAAATCTAATTCACACCCAAGTCAAGACATCACTTATGGCCCTACATCATGATGTCATTGGTTCTCTTTAAAAAACAAAAGATGAACAACAATCGATCCAGTTAGATACAAATAAGAACCCTATAAAAACTCATCAGATTTTACTGGTTGGGGGGGGGGTGCCCATTCCCTCTGGAGCCCTAGAAAGGTGCGTAATTCCACCCAGGCTCCTCTTTCTATCTATCTCCATTGTTGCCGTTTATATTCTAAGTATATCCTTGCAATGAGGCTGTCTTATTTTTACCGTCTTGTTTTAAGTTCCACTCTTCCTTACTGTACCTTGACCCAAGCCTTTCTAAGTCTGCATTAAGATACAAGGGTCATTTAGTTTTGTCCCTACACCAACCCCTCATTTTACAGGCAAAGAAACTGAAGTTCAGAGAACAAAAGCGATTTGTTCTACATCATGCAGCAAATTAGAAGCAGGACCCAGCCTCAAACCCAGGCTGAAAATTCATTGTAACCAGATTTAATCACTCAGCTATTTAGACCATGTCCAGGGTCAGAGCCCAAACTTTACAGCTCCCACCTCTGAGATGAATATCGTCAAAGATGAGATGAAAATGCCATTTGCATGCAGAATGAGGCCAAGAGAGTGTCATTTCTCTTAGATTATGTTTACTAGACAGGGAAGCTAAAGGCCTCTGGGTCTAATCTGCAAATGACAAGCGATGCCTAGGGACCTGGAGATTTAATATTCCACCTTCCTCCAGTCTCTCTTGGATTTCTCTCTCTCCTTCAGATGAGAAATTTGGGATATAGCATCCACCTCACTACAAATGGCTCAGAATGGACCCCCAAAAAGGCTACCCTTCTATCCCTGATGAAAGCCTGGAGTTTTCAACTCATAATTGGGCTTGTGGGTGACAGAAGTGTTATTTTTTTTATGAAATCGTGGTTGCCATCAGATTAATTTCCCTTTCATCTACTGCCTCAGAAATAGGTCATTAGATACAGAAGTCTCACTCCATAGGAGGGGGGAAAAGAAGCTTTGCTCTTTGACTATTGATTGCAGGCAAGGGTCTCTTTCTGCTAAGGCCCCTGGAATGAGAAATGTAACTCATCTATAAACCAATAATTATGGCATCTTAGAGTTGTGAGATGCCTCAAAGGTCATCTAGTTCAACTCCCTAACCAGTGAAGGAATTCAATTTAATTTAAAAAGTATATATTAAACGCTTCCTACAACTAAATCCAGGCACCTTGCTAGGCGTTAAGACTACAAAAACAAAAGAAAATAATTCCTGTACTCAAGGAGCTTAATTTCTCTGAGTGGATGAATGACATATACCCAGATAATTCAATGAAAAAAAGAAATGGTTGGAAAAATACTAACAGTTGGAGGGATAAGTTAAAGCTTCATGTAGGTGGTGGTATCTAAGCTGAGCCTTAAAGGGAGTGATGACAAGGTGAGGGGGAAGGGCATCACAGACATGGGAGTCCTTGCAACAACTTGGAGGCAATAAATGGAATCCCATATTATGGGAGCATTCCTGATGGTAGCTTCTACTTTAACATCTCTATTTATGGAAATGCTACTACCTAATAATGTCACCCTTCCCATTTTGGGAAAACTCTGTTATGAATGCTTTGCATACACTGAGCCCCCCTCCAAAACAAACAAACAAACAAACAAACAAACAAAAAGCCTTACTAGAATTCCCTACCATAGCTCTCATTCCTGCCCTCTGTATGAGGGTTAAGATGAGCAGAACAAATTCAATCCCTCTTCCACACGCCAGCCCTTAAAGTATCTGAGACAACCATCATGTCCCTCCATTAATGCGAGATGTGGTGCTTCAATAATGTGTGCTAACGTATGTTATGAGGTTCCTTTATATTTCCAGTAAATGACTCTTTCATAGACTCTCCAGGCTAAAAATTCCCTATTTCTTAGCTCATGCTTTTATGATATGGTCACTAGTTCCATTATCAAATCTTACTGATCTCATTCCTCTGGATGTGTTCCAGCTTTCCAACTTCCTTCCTAAAATATGGTGCCCAGAACCAAGCAAAATACCTCATACTTCCTTTAGTCAGGGCAAAGAGGAGGCGCATAACTCATCCTTTCTATATAGGGCACAGACTTGAAATTCCAAGAAAGCATAAAATAAGAGCAGGGCACAATTCCATTTGCAATTCCCCTAAGACCAAGGACATATTTCTGCTCTACTTTGGGAACCTTGGTATTTGTGTTCTGCCCTTTTGCAATATCTACTTATTCCCTAGTTTGCTTTGCTAGCAGTAAATACTTTGAAAAGCTAAAGTTCAATGACCCTGGCTTGAAGTACATAGCTGGCCAGAGTGTTCCCCCAGGCTTGGGACCTGGCTTCTGACTCCTTACAAAGCAGTCACAGAAGAAATCACCAGCAGGAAGTCTTTGGTGGTGACTACAAGGTGAACAAATTCAACTAAATTCATTGAACACATAATGATTCTGATTACTATGCTGCACAGGAACAATGATAGACACGTCTGTAACCCTTAAGCACTTTACGTAGATCATGTCATTTGATCCTGAAAACAACCCTGGACCTTGGATACTGTTATCATCACCATTTTACCAATGAGAAAATGGAGGCTCAGACAAATGAAATTAGTTACCTAGGGTTACACAACTAGGAGGTATCTGAGGCACATTTTAAGCCTATGTCTTCCTGACTCCAAGTTCACACTGTACTGGAGTCAGTATGCTTCACCATTTCTTTGCTAAGTATCTATTATGTGAAATAGTCTTTTGGAAACCAAAGAAACACAGATAAAAAAAGATGTGGCTTTTGCCCTCAAGGAGCTTAAAATCTAGTAGGAATCCAAGAGAAAACTCTGATGGCATTGTAATTGATTCTGGAGACCCTGCCTAGCCCAAGAAATTATAGTGTCCAAAGCTAGGAGAGATTTTAGAGGTTATCCAGCCCAACCACCTTGTTTTATTGATAAGGTAATTGGGCAGCTTGGTGGCCAGAGCCGCAATCAGGAAGACCTGTGTTCAAATACAGCCTCAGATTATTTACAAGCTTGGGATCTTGGGCAAGTCACTCAACCCTGCCAGCCTCATTTTTTTCTGTAAAATGAGCTAGAGAAGGAAATTTGCAAACCACTCCAGTATCTTTGCCAAGAAAACTCTAAATGGGGTCATGAGGAGTCAGGTATGACTGAAAATGAATGAACAACAATAACAACTGAAGTCCAAAGAGATAAAGTAACAGAAAGGTAATAAATAATAAACTCAGATGCAAACCCAGGATCTCTGACTCCAAATCCAATGTTTCCCAGTATATTATGTTACTTCTCAGGGGTTAACATTAAAGGGTGAAAGAAACTTACCACCTAAACATGTGGGGTCATTCACTGAGAGACAGAAGGGATGTTAAACCATGACTTACTACCCATCTATAGCTTGGAGGGGTGGGGGAAATACAAGTAGACAAAGGATTACTTGGCCAGAGCCTGTCAATGAGTCAGTCAATAGGCAATGGATATCTATCTACCCTATGGTCAGTGTCATGCCCCATAATAGTTCTAAAAAGATATACTTCCACCACTTTCCTTAAAAGATTTCTGTGAACCCTCACCAGGACTACACAAGAATGATGGCCCGGCACCATCAGAACCAGCCCAAGTTCCCCAAAGAATGAGACACCAAAACTATTATGCAAACATCTGCCAGCAAAGAATGGATACCCCAAAATGGGGAATAGAGAAATAGGGGAAATTTCCCTAAAAGGAGATAAGGTATTCTTTGTATGGCGTAAGTACAGTGATTATTACTGCCTAATACTGGTCATAACAAAAGACAGTATGACATAGAAAGCCAATCCTATAGTCAGGAAGACTTGGTTTAGGTCCTGCCTCTGACTAAACTTTGGGAAAATCATTTAGGCTCTCAGTGCCTCCAGGAAACTCTTCAGAATTTGCCAAGCAGGTTCTGATCTGCTTTGGTAGAGGAAGTTTCCTCAGTAGGAGTTCCCTATACTAATGAAATCACAGTTCTAGTTTAAAAGAAAAAAAACCATTTGATAATTAAACATTTATTAAGTGCCTGCCATTTGCGAGGTGCTATCGTTGGAAAGACAAAACAGTCCCCACTCCTAATGAATTTACATTCTATAGAAGGAATAGAGTTCTACAGATAACCCAATACAAAGGATAGACAAAGTAATTTTAAGAGGTTGATAAAACTGACAGCTTTTGGGGTAAAAGCAAGGAATTGGTAAAGACATCTGAGCTGTGCTTTGTAGAGAACATGGATGTAGGGGTACACATGTGAGTAGGACATCCACATAAAGAGGCAAATTGGGCTTCCAGTGTCCCAGGATCTTCTGGTGTCTTCTGGTGATGGAAAGGAACTTTATCTGGGGTACCTACTTTCTTGTTTGTTTGATTTTTATAGATTTTAAAAAATTTTCTTTCTAAGTGCTCTGCTGGCCTTATAATCACTGATAGCCACGGGTCTCATTATGGTTGCTACAAGGTGTTGTATGTGGAGTTTTTTTCTGCTTCCAAATTCTGGATTCAGTGGGAGTTCTCCACGGAAGTGCTATACCTCTTCTATATGAGGAAGAATGGATACCACCATCTTTCAGCAAGAACAGGGGTAGATAGGGAAAATCCATGCTTACATTCCTGTTAAATAGGTACCTTTCAGGGCCAAATAATGGCCCTTTAGCCTGTGATCTCAACAGTTTGATTGGAGAAACTCCTCAAATTAATCAGCAAATCCCCCAATACATCCTGCCCCTAAAAGTTATTTTTTGCTTGGCATTCAGAGCAGTCCCTTCTTCACACAGCTGGTATCAGACTGAGGAAAATCCCTAAGGGGTTTGAATAGCACTCTCCAACTCAAAAATACTGAATGGTTCCCTCTTGTCTCTATGATAAAGTACAAAATTCTTATCCTGAAATTTAAAGCCCTGGCTTTTTTAATTTTATCCTAGAGGCAATAGTGACATGGTAAGATGTGTACTTGGGGAATGTTCTAGGTACGGTGACTTAGGAAAAATAGCAATAAACTGAAAGAGCAATGAGAAATATAGCCATTGGGTTTAGCAATTAAGAAAGCATTGGTAACTTTGGAGAGAGATTTTTCAGTTGAATGGTGGAAGGAAAAGTCAGCTTACAAAGAAATTGTGGGACATGGAGAAGTGGAGGCAGTAAGTATAGATGACCAGGTGATTGTGAAAGGAAAAATGGCTGTTAAACAATAGCTTGAGGAAATGGCAGGGCCAAGTATTAGATTTTTGAGGATGGAGATAGTTGGTTTGGGGGAAATTTTATTAATAATAATAACTGAAATTTGATTGTACCTTATTGCTTTTACATTATTTTTATGACAATTATCTTATTTGGCAGCACAGAATAATGGAGAGAATGCTTTATGTAGAGATGAAATGGTAGCAGCTAGGTGGCACAGCAGATAGAGCACTGAGTCTAGGGTCAGGAAGACCTGAGTTCAAAGCCAGCCTCAGATACTTATTAGCTATATGATCTTGGGCAAGTGACTTAACCTCTGTATACCTCAGTTTCCTCAACTGTAAAATGAGGATAACGATAGCATCTACCTCCCAGAGTAATTGTGAGGATAAAATGAAATTATATTTATGAAGTAGTTAGCACAGTACCTTGTGACACAGAGTAGGTTCTATGTAAATGCTAGCGATGATGATGATGATGATGGACAAGTCAATTAAGCTCATTGATGTACCTTTTTGTTGTCATTGTATAGTAAAAAAAATTGTGGCCTGAGAGTTGGAAGCTGTAGTTATAACCTTTGCCATGAAGGTGATCTTGGGAAAGTCATTACCTATCTCTGGGTCTCAGTTTTTCCTTCTGTAAAATTAAAAGGTTGACTAAATGAACTCTGAAGGTCCTTCTCAAGGTAGTATTCTATGAGTTTATCATCCTCTTGTTAACCTTGTGAGGTAGAGTAAGAAGAAAAAGTATTTTCCTATTTTACAGATTAAAAAAAATACTGAGGCAAAGAATGTTAAAGATAGGTAACTGGTTAATGCTTTCTCTAGGGCCAGAATACAGATCTTCTGTTTCTGAATGGTGCTCTTGGACCTACTTCAGTAGCCTGTTTGTTGGTCTGTCTGCCACAAGTCTCTCCCCATTCCACTCCATTCTCCATTCAACTGCCAATGTAATTTTCCTAAAGTGTTGGTACAACTATGTCATCTCCATACTCAATAAACTCCAGTGGCTCCCTATCACTTCCAGGATCTAATACAAAATCCTCTACTTTGCATTCAAAATCTTTCATAATCTAGTAGCCATGCTCATATTTCTAGTCATTTTACACTTGATGTGCCCCATGTTCTTAATCCAGTGTCCTTCCTAGGCCTTCTTGCTGTTTACCAAAAAGAAACTTCATCTCTTGGCACTGAACATTCTCTTTGACTGTCTCTCAAGTCTGGAATGCTCTTCATCATCATCTCCACTTACTGGATTCCATGGATTCTTTCAAGTCCTAGCCAATATCCCGTCTCTACAAGAAGCTTTTCCCAATCCCTCTTAACTTGAATGCTTTCCATGAGTTGATTATCTCTTATTCATTCTGTATATAGTTTTTTGTGCACATTTGTCTGCATGTTGTCTTCCCCATTAGACTATGAGTTCCTTGAGGGAAGGCACTGTCTTTTGCTCTTTGTCTCCAGTGTTTAGCACAGTACTTGACACATAGTAGGCACTTAATAAATGCTTACTGACTGACTGACTGAGGGCAGGATGGAAATAGGCATCATTGTGCTACTACTGATGCAAAGAATAATGGAAAAGAAAAAATGGACCTGGAGTGGACCTCTCTCTCTCTCTCTCTCTCTCTCTCTCTCTCTCTCTCTCTCTCCTCTCAGTCTTCTTGTGTGAAGACCCATTCCCCATGAAGTATGGTGTACTAGACAGAACCAAAGGACCTAGATTCAAGACCTGGTTCTACCATATAATAACTGTGTGAGCAACTCACTTTAATCTCTCTGAGTCTCAGTCTTCTCATCCATCAAGTGGGGGCAATAATAACCTACACATACCTTATGATGATATCTTGAGCATCAAATGAATGCTCTCAAGTGCTACATAAATGCAAGCTATTATCATCATGCATAACCTCTCCCAGCCTGAGGCTTGAGAAGACAGGAATGGTCTATTTATTTGAAGCTGACATTTAAAAGCAGATAAATCAAAAGTGGAAGGGAGAGAACTTTTTAATTAGCTAATTAACTGATCTGTTCAGATTTCAAAATTAGTTTTAACAGCAGCACCCACAAAGGAACAAGCCCTTGAAATGTGTTTTCTATCTAAATTAGAAATGTATCAATTAACTTATGAGGCGGGGCAGAAATTGGTTTTTGACATACATAGCAATAGCATAGGAAAAGAAAAAGAAAAAGAAGAGGCAATATATTTTCCCTTGCAATTATGTAGGAAATAGCATATTTCATTCTTATGTGGCTCCTCTCTTTCCTTTGGGACAAGAAGCAAGAGAAATATTATTCTTTAGTGGGAAGAAAGACCCTGAAGGACCAGCGTTGGACTCACATTTGGGCTCATTAACTTAAGGAAGGTCTGCTCAGCCTGCAGCAGGTATCAGGGGTTAGGTGATGCCCACTCATTTCATAGAAACAACCATTATCCAGATCCTTAGGGATTGCTAATTGGTTATATCAGAGGCAAGCCATTAGCCAGCCTGCCTGGCAAATGGTGGTGCTTTCAGGGCTCTCAAAATTTTCATAGTCTTTTTTTGAAAAATGAATAAATACAAACAAAATGCAAAGCAAAACCAAAATGCCTCATTGAGTTGGTCCAGCTAAACAGAGTCCACAGCAGTGGTATGAGTGTTGAATATTACCTCTTATTTATCACTTTAGTGCTCAGCAGAGGCTCAGGAACAAACCATTATCTATTAGATGACCTCTAAGGACACTTCAGACTCTAAAATCTTATTATACTTTGAGTCTACACACTAGCTTGGGATCAACTCTGAATAGTAGCACTTCTGATGGGTCATGTGATCGGCTCCTGCTGTGGCACTAAATCCCTTTAGTCCCACAGAAATACACATAGAGAAACAGAGAACTTGGAGAAGGAAATGACAATCCATTCCAGTATCTTTGTCAAGAAAACCCCATATGGGGTCACAAAGAGTTGGACACAACTGAACAGCAACAACAAATAAAAAATAAAGACCTGAATAGGGATATTATGGTACATGGAAAAGCAAGAAGGAAGGTTCCCTTGGTCCTGAGACCATGACAATGCTAAGAAGGAAACACAGATTCACAACATTGAAAAAGGCATCTGATCGTGGGATTCCACAGTGTAATATTATATGGTAGAAAAGAATGACACAGTATGTCAGAGTCAGAAAGAACTTCAAAGACCCTTTGAAGCAATGCAGAGTTAAGGGAAGGGCAAGCAGTACAGTGGATAGAGCACCAAGCCTGGTGTCAGGAAGACCTAAGTTTAAATCCAGCCTGAGACGCTCACTACCTGTGTGACCCTGGGCAAGTCACTTAACCCTGTTTGCCTCAGTTCTTCATCTGTAACATGAGCCAGAGAAGGTAGTAGCAAGCCACTGCAGTATTTTTGCCAAGAAAACCTCAAATGGGCTCACAAAGAGTTGGACTTGAGTGAAATGATGGAACAACAAAGAGTGAAGTGGGCAAAGATAAGAGAACAATTTATAAAATGGTAATAGTTTAGAGAAAAAAAAACTTTGAAAGACTTTAGATCAACACAATTATAAATTATAATATGTTCAAGAGGATGAAAATGAAACTTGCCACTCACCTCCTGCCAAAGAGGTGGTGAACTTAAAATCCTGGAAAAGACATACATTTTCAGATGTGACCCATGTGAGAATTTGTTTTCCTGAACTGTGTAGATACCTACTGAGGGTTATTTTTCAAACTTGCTCAATAATAGAAAATAGTGAGAAGAATAAATTACTTTTAAAAATATTTTTAACTTGAAAAATAAAATAATAAACATTTAAAAAGAGAAGAAAAAGGTCATTTAGATGAAACCCACTTCAATAAGAATTCTCTCCATGAAGGATCCATTATGTACTCACTCAGTTTTTGTTTGAAGACCAAAGAGATCTAGTGAGCCCACTCCATTTGGGGTTAATTCTTATTGATAGGGAAGTTTTTCTTTAAATAAAGCTAAAAACAGCTTCTTGGCAACATCCAACCATTACTCATGATTCTGCCCTATAGGGCCGAGAAAAACAAGCCTAATCCTCTTGCACATAACAGTTCTTCAAACACTTGAAGACAGCTATCACAGCTCCCTCTCTATCTTCTCATCTCTAGGCTAAATATTCCCAGATCCTTCAACTGATGCTCACGTGTCAGGATCTTAAGGTCCTTTAATATTTTGGTACCATTTGAATTGTCTTAGGAAGATTTTTGAAGATCGCTTGGCAGGATAAGATACTATATACAAAGAGGTCCTTTCACTGCCAAGCATTCAAACTCTACTGCAAAGGGCGTAACTATGATGGATGGGCCACGTTGTTCAAAAGCCCAATGTATGCTTACCTGAAAGACTATTTTATGGAGAACTGACAGAGGGCAAGCACTCACATGATGGGTAGTGATAAAAAGTTTCTCAAGGTTTGTCTTAAGAACTTCAGAATTAATTATGTGACATGGGTGACACTGGCACAGGACCACCCAGCATGGCATGCCGTCATCAGAGAAGGTACTGTGCTCTATGAGCAAAACAGAATTGAAGTAGCTCAAAAGAAATGCAAGATACACAAATTTAGAGAATCTACTCCAAATGTTCACATGGTATTTGTGCTCGACCTAAAGTAAAATATTCCAAGCTTGTATTGGTCTGATCAGCCACAGTCAGATGCGTTGTAACATGACTCTAGCAGAGTGATGTCATTTTGGTCCTCTTTGAGAATGAAGGACAACAACCAACCAGCCATATTCATTACTCTCTCCAGCTTCATTATCCTTCCTATAATGTGGCACCCAAACCTTAACATAATTCCCCATAAGAAGTTTGACCAGGGAAGGGTTGAGTGAAGTTGTCATCTCTCTAATCCTGTATATTATCAATTAACACATCATGGAATATTATGTTTCCCTTAAAGCAGCCAAAGCATTAAACAACTTTCTTGGCTGCCATATCATGCTGTTAACTCATATTGAGCATGATATCGACTAAAATCCCAAGATTTTTTTTCCAACAAACTACTAGGTAGCCAGGTCTTCCTGGTCAAGGGTTTATGAAGTTGATTTTTTGTAGCCAAGTGCAAGACCTTACATTTGTCCCTATTAAATTTTGTGTTATTAGATTCAGGCCAACGTTCTAATCTGTAGAGGTCCTTTTAAATAGTAGCTTTATTGTCTAATAAGTTAGCTATCGCCTCTAACTTTTTGTCATTTATAAATTTGACAAGCATGACATTAATATCTTTAATCAAGTCATTAGTAGGACTAAGACAAGATCCTTGGGGTGCTCCAAAGAGAATCTTATTCCATGGAGACATTCTGTCATTAAAAACCACCCTTTGGATCTAGCTATTTAACCATTTATGAATCTACCATAACTCTCCTATTAGACAATAGGATGATTTGTGACGATCTTGCGCATAATATTAGCATGAAATCCATCAAATGCTTTGTCAAAGCCTAGGCAAACTGTGGCTATAGTATTCCTCCAATCTGCTGATCTAGTGAGCTTGACCAAAAGGGGCTTGAGGCTGATGTGTCATAATCTCTTCTTGATGAAACCATATGGGCTCCATAGGGTCACTGTTTCCTTTTTAAAATATTTAGTAACCCTATCTTGGAGAATGTCAAGTCCAATCTTACTTGTACAAGAATCTTTTCTACAATGTCCCTGATAACTATTCATAGCACTTCTCAGTGACTTCCGAGGATGGAGAATCTGCTAACTCCTAAGGCCATTTTATTTTTGTACATCTCTAATTGCTGGCATACACCATTGGACTTGAAGTCACCTAGAAGCAGCTAGGTGGTACAGAAGATAGAGCTCTGGGCCTGGAGTCAGGGAGATCCAAGTTCAGCTCTAGCCTCAAATACAAGCTATGTGACCAATCACTTATCCATGGTCTGCCTCACTTTTCTCAACTGAAAAAATGGGAGTAATTATAGCATCAACCTCACAGGGCTGTTGTGAGGATCAAAAGTGATAATATGTATAAAGCACTTCACACAGTGCCTGGCATATAGTACAAGCTTAATAAATGGTTGTTCCTTTCCTTTCCCCTACTTCCAATAATCTTGGTTGTACTTCTCTGGGCATGTTCCAGCTTATCGACAATAATTTTTACAGATGCTTTCTGACCAGGGCAAATTGACTTTTAAAAATGAGTATTTCCATTAAAGATAATAACAACAATGAGGCGATATATTAAAATTTTTGGAATGCAGCCAAAGCAGTATTTAAGGGAAAATTTATATCTCTAAACACTTTCATCAACAAAAGAGAGAAAGAGCAGATCATTGAAGTGGCCATGCAACTAAAAAAAATGAAAACCAACTAATTAAAAACCCCCAATTAAAGAACAAACTAGAAATCCTAAAAACCAGAGAAGATATTAATAATACTGAAGGCAAAAAAGCCATTGAATTAATACATAAAACTAGGAGTGTTTTTTGGAGAGGGAAAAACAGTAAAATAGGTAATGATTATCTAATGATTAAAAAAAGAGAGAAAACCAAATCTATCCTCTTAAAAATTTAAAAGGTTATTTCCCCATGAGTGAGGAAAAATAAATTATTAGGAATTATTTTACCCAACAGTGTCAGTAATACTAACAATGTAAACAAAATGAGTATTTACAAAAATATAAAATGCCCACATTAATATAACAAGAAATAGAGGTGTTAACCCAAAATATAGAAAATGAAATTGAACCATCCTTAAATGAGCTCTTCACACCACCACCACCCCTCCCAAAAAAGCACCAAGACCAGATGGATTTACAAGTTAATTCCATCCAATGTTTAAGTAATAATGAATTCCAATACTACATAAACTATTTGGGGAAAAATTTATAAATGTCCTAAGGCCCTACAAAATTCCTTCTGTGATAAAATTCTTGTCACAATCTCAACCAGGTCAACCAGGCAATAATAGGGGGAAAAAACCAACAGCAGACCAGTATCACTAATTCGTATTGATACAAAAATTTTGACAAGTTAACAAGTGGATTACAGCAACATATCATAAAGATCATACACTATTTACCAGGCTTCATTCATACCAGGAATGAAGAAATAATTCAATATTGGGAAAACTATAAATGTAATTGACCATATTAATGACAAGAGTAACATAAAAATCATGTTTTTATTAATAGATACAGAAAAGTCTCTTGACAAGATACAACATCCATTACTATTTTTAAAAATACTAGAAAGCAGAGGAATAAATGAAGTTTTCCCTAATATAAGTAGTATCTATATAAAAAACAAGATCCAATATTATCTTCAATGGGGATAAAGATGAAGGGTAAATCAAGGATTTCCATTTTCACCATTACTATTCAACAAAGTGCTAGATAAGTTAACTATTGTGGTAAGACTAAAGAACTTAAAGGAATAAATATAGGCAAAGAGGAAACAAATTTACTGCTTTTTTGTAGATGATATGATGGTTTACTTAGAGATACACTCTGCCTCCACAGGTAGTCAAGTAAAAAACCATTTGAAACAATTACCAGCTTCAGCTAAGTTACGGATAGAAAATAAATCCACATAAACCATCACTATTTCTTCATAACCAACAAAACCCAACAGAAAGAGATAAAAAGAGAAATTATATTTGAAATAACTACAGAAATTATAAAATAATTGAGTCCATACCTGCCAAGACATAGTTTTTCAAATCTGTTTATCTTTAAAATATTAATATTGTTGTATAAATTATTCTCCTGGTTCTGCTTACTTCACTCTGCATTAGTTCATCCAAGTGTTCTCAGGTTCCTCTAAAATTATCCCCTTCATCTTTTCTTATAGCACAATATGCAAATATATCACAAAACCTACTACCCACCTCCTGAAAGTGAGGTAATAGATTCAGAATGAGATATCATTTTTTTTTGGAAGTGGTCAATTCAGGAATTTGTTTTGCTTGACTATATATGCTTGTAATAGGGTTGTTGCCTTTCTTGCTTTCTCAGTGGAGGAAGGAAAAGGTGAGAGAAGATAAGCCAGATCTTGGTGAAAATAAAATTTAATTTTAAAAATCAAAAAGTATGTTCCTACTTTTTCTACATTATCCATCATTATCATCTCATTCACAACTGCTGTCATACAAGAAATATTCATATTCTATATTTAACCTTCTTCTTGCCACCAAAGGACCAAAAAAAAGCACTTTTATTTGTCTTCGGTATCCATAAACAACCTTGACTCATTTTGAGCTTTAATATTGCTCGCTACAGTCTTATTCGAGCTTTCCATTCTTTTGTATGTATACGTGTATTATTCTTCAATCTTCTGTAGTCTGGCTTCCCACTTCATACCTCAACTGAAAGTGCTCTTTCCAGTTACTGATAATCTCTTAAATGTCAGATCTAATGGCATTTTCTCACTGTCAACCACCTCCCACTCCTGAATATTCTGTCTGGGTTTTTGTGACACTTTCATCTACTGGTTCTTCCTACCTGTAAGAACACACTTTCTCAGTCTCCTTTGCTGGTTCATCATCCACATCATGGCCTCTATGTGACTCTAAAACTCAATCCTATGCCCTCTTCTTTTCTTCTACATTCTCTCTCAGTAGCCTGATCAGCTCCCATGGGTTTAACTATCATCTCTATTCAGATGACAAATGTATGTGTATATTTGCTATGTATATATACAAACAAATGGATATATTTATATATAGCAAAACAAATATGTGTGTGTGTGTGTGTGTGTGTGTGTGTGTATGTATGTATTATGGCCCCAGTCATTCCTCTGACCTTTGGTCACAGATTACACATTGCCTATTGGCATTTAAAAACTAGATGTCCCAGAAGTCAGTGCAGAAGCATTTCCTAAGCACCTACTATGTATCAGGCACTATACTAACCACAGGGGATACAAAGAAAGGCAAAAGACAGTCTCTGCCTTCAAGAAGTTCATGGTGTAATGAGGGAGTTATGAGGGAAACAAATAGGAACAAACAAGCTATATATAGGATCTATGGGAAATAATTAACAGGGAAAAGGCACTAGAATTAAGAGGGATTGGGAAAGGTTTTCTGTAGAAGGTAGTATTTTAGCTGAGACTTGAAAGAATCCTAGGAAACCAGGAAGTAGAGCTGAAAAGGGAGATCATTCCAGACATGGGGGGCAAGCCAGAGAAAGTGCCTGGAGCTGAGAAGTGGACTATCTTGTTTGGGGAAGAGCAAGGAGGCCATTGTCACTGGATCAAAGAGTACATTAGGGTGGAGGGGTGAGGTGGGGCAGAATGTAAGGAAATATATTAAACTCAGCATGTCCCAAACTGAAATCATTATTCTTCCCCCCAACTATCCACTCTTCCAAGCTTTTCTTATTTCTGTCAAAGGCCCAGGCACCCTTTCAGTCTCCCGGGTTTGTAATCTTGGCATTATCCTGGACTCCTCGATCTCATCCCACACAGCCAATCGGTTGTCAGATATTGCTATTTCTACCTTCACAACATTTCTAACATCTGATTTCTTTCTACTCATCACTTCTTGTCTTGATTATTATAATAACCTCATAATTAACCTCGCTGACTCAACTCTACTCCTGCCTATTCAACATACTGCTGCCAAAATATTTTTCCTTGAGTTCAGATCTGACCATATGAGTCTCCTACTCAGTCAATTCCAGTGGCTCCCTATTTCCTCCAAAGTAAAATATGAGCTTCTGTGTTTGATTTTTAAAGCCTTACACAACCTGGCCCCAAACTATCTTTTAGTCTCATTGTACTTTATTCCCCTTCCTACATTCTCCAATCCAGAAAACCTGGCCCTCTCTCAGTTCCTCACATGTGACACTCCATCTCTCATCCTCATGCCTTTAGACTGGCCATCCTATATACCTGGGGTGCACTCCTTCCTTATTTCCACCTCATGAAGTCCCTCTCTTCCTTTAAGATGCAGCTCAAGCATCACCTTCTGCTTGATCATCTTCTCCGGAACATCTAAATGCAAGCATCCTCCTTCCCAAACTACCTTGTACTGAACTACTTTACATACGTTTTTGTTTATTCAGTTTTCATTATTAGGATGCTGATATTTATATGTGTTTTTGTCTCTCCCATTAGAATATAAGCTCTTGTGAATAGGGATTGTTTTGTCCTTTGAGCTTGTTTCTCCAGTGCTTAGCATAGTAGCCACATATTATATGCTTAATAAATACTTGGTGAGGGCATGATCAGTTACTGGGTCTTGCTCCTACCTTCTCTGCATAGCTTTAATAAGACCTCAATTGGACCATAAGTTTCCTGTTGGAAACATGTGTGTGTGTGTGTGTGTGTGTGTGTGTGTGTGTGTGTGTGTGAAGACAGAAGGATTGATTGCTTTACTCCTATCCTGGGCTGAGATCTTCAGTAGTAAACACTTAGTTTACTCTCAAAAACCTGATGATGAGTATCACACTATAAATAGCTTCCTTCTTCTTCTCTCGTGTGAATTCTAAGAATAATGTGGTCGTGGAAAATGGTAACAATTACAATTGGAAATGTTATAAATTTTCTGTTAAAACGGATGATCAATTAATGCCCACAACACAAAAACATAGGCTATTTAGCTGGGGGTAAAAACAGCCGGAACGGGAAAAATCCATGGATTTTTTTTTTGCTAAGGGATTATCAAAAACTCAAATAAGGGCCTTGATTTTTGGTTTGCTCTTTTGGTGAACATAGGTTTAAAAAATACAGATTCCAATGCATGGTGAGGAAAGTCAGAGGGGTTCAAATGGGAGGACAACCTTTAAGACCAAATCTGATGACCAGCATTTAACTATCCATCTCTTCCTGGCTTGGGAAAGCCTTTCCCTCTCTGGCCTAACCTAATAGCATACAATGGAAGAGCACTGGATTGCAATCCAAAGGACCTCAATTCTAGTCCTGTCACTATGTGTCCTTTAGGAAAATTTTTTTCATCTTTCTGGGGCTCAGTTTCCTCATCTTTATATAAAAATGAGGGTTACCTGGACTCCTCATTAAGTTAATAAGTTAAATAGAAGAAAGCATCATGTGTGAACAAGGCCTAGGCAGCTCTGTTGAATCAATCATTAAAAGGCATAAACTAGGTAAGAACAATTAGGACAAAGGAATGAAATACTGCAATCAATGGATGAAAGCAAATGATTCCAGATGGGAAATGTCTTGATTAAGGAAGATAAGTCAGGTTTTGTGACACTTGGATAAAAACAGCAAATCAATTGGGAATCTGAAATCCTAATAGCAAGGCCAACCTCATGGTGGAGAAGTTCCAGCTAAGAGAGAACCTCTTTGGGGAGGGGAGAGAGGGAGGAGGAGAAAGCCTCTGTTTCTTTCCTTCCTGAACCTAACCAGAGGGACCCTGTGAATTTTGAATGCTCATAAGATTTGGACTTTTCATCTCTGTTGATAGCAGGGCCACAGGAGCAGTAGTGGTTGGAAGACAAAAAAAAAGATACCTGGAGGAAAGGTAGCTTCAGTGTTCTACAAGGACCTGAGCAAAAAGTTATAGCTAAGAGGCACTTCATAAGGACTCCACAAAGTAGAGGGAGGACTTGGAACAATTAAGAGCTGTCCCAGCTATTTGCCATTTTGACATCTAAGCTTGAGCTCATTTTCTCCTGGACTCTGCAAGTACTTGGGGAAGTGTGTCCTAGACTTTGGAGGAATGTTTTGCATTTTGGTTTTGTGCTTTGGTATTTTGAATGGCCAAATGACTTAACCTTCCTGTCCTTCAGTTTCATCATTTAAAAAAACAAAAGAGCTGGACTAGATGAAATCTGAGTTTCCTTCCAGCCCTAGATCTACGATGTTGCCCTCTAATCAATATTCTGGAGGCCTTTCTCTGGATCTTTTGATATTTCATGGAGATCAGTAAAACACTAATGCTCATCTCTCATTCTTTCTACATGACCAGTCCACCTCCTTTTTCTGGTCATGTGTGTCCTTCATTCTGTCTTTCATGTTCCTTGTCATTTCCAAGTCATCATTGTCAATACACTTTAGCCTGCTTACATCTATCATGATTTTTTTTCCATTGTCATTTGGGCCAGCTGAAGTTTTGATTCTTCTGAGATCCTGGTGTTAAATTAAGTTCACAATTCTCTTGGTCAGTTACCTTCTCTTTCCTTCTCAAAAAAATATCCCTTTGTATAAGTGATATTAGGTAGATATTAACAGGTTAAATGATATTAAGGAAAAAATCCAACAGGGACTCTTGAGTGACCATTCTAGGAACCACTCCAATGCCTCAGAGCATTGGAAAAACAGTCAGTCTCAGAGAAGCTAACCCACCTATGCGAGTGAGAGTTGGGAAAGTAATTCCAAAAGAGATGCTCCCTGTGAAATCAGGAATTTGAGCTAGGCTAGATAATCTCTAATAAACTTTCGAGATATACTGTTGATATTCCTGCCTTTGAAGAAAATGGGCTATGCAAAGTCCAAAGATTAATATCAAAGAGGGGCAATTCCAGAGGAGAATGAGAACTTGATTTGGAGTTGACAATATTTATTAAGCACCTCCAAGATTTAGTCATACCATTGCAGATTTAAAGCTTGAAGGAACCTTAAAGGCCATCTAGCCTAGTTCCCTCAAATTACATATAGGGAAATTGAGGCCCAGAGGAGATAAAGAACCTGCCCAAGGCCCATCATCTATTAAATGACAAAGTCGAGATTTTAACCCAGATCTTGTTATTCCAAATCCACTGCACAATGCTGCCTCATTTATCACCTATGCAGCTGGGTGGTATAATGGTGTCAGGAAGACCTGAGTTCAAATCTGACCTCAGATACTTACTAGATGTGTGACCCTGGGCAAGTCACTTAACCCTGTTTGCCTCAGCTTCCCCATCTGTAAAATGAGTTGGAGAAGGAAATGGCAAACCACTCCAGTATCTTTGCCAATAAAACCCCAAATGGGGCCATTAAGAGTTGGACATGACTGAAGAATAACTGAACAAGAACGACTCTAAGAAAATCACTTAGAGTCTCAGAGACTCTGTTTTCTCAGCCACAAGACTTAAATAATCCTATTTGCACCGCCCACTTCGCAGGGTGGTTGTGGAGAAAATACTTTATAAGTTTTAAAGTGCTACATAAATGTGAATTGCTATTATTATCACCACAGGTCAAAAATGAACTCCATAAGGGATTTCTTTTTTCGTAACCTTAAAGGGGACTAGGAAGCCAAATGCCACCTTCTTAAATGAAGCAGACAGAGGTTATATACCTAGATTTGGTATCTTTTTGTCTCTTCTCTCAAAAGTCAACTCACAGAAGCCTGGTATTGGACTTCCGTTTCTGGAACTAGCCACAGAGTTTCGTCATCTGGAGCCTGATGATAACAGGATGCCTCATGCTCAATCCTGATCCCTGGCCTACAGACACAGCTCTCTGGATGCACTTCTGTCCCTGACCTTGCCAAAGCCCTGTAACATTCAGATTCACAGAGTAACCAATGTGAAAAGACCAGCTCTGAGCAAGGGAACAATCTGTCCAAAGCCAGATGTTCAGCCAGTGACTCACAGATATTTCCTAGAAGACTTTGTGACCTTGTGGGCAAGGAACTGCAGTTTTCTCACTTTCATTTAGAGGCTGACCACCCCCTATGCTGAATTCGACATTTTCCTTCCACACACATATATGTTTCTTCTCCTTCTCTTCTCTTTCAAATTCCCTCTGTTCCTGTACCCACTAGCCTTCATTAGCATTGGTTCCCTATCTACAATCCACGATTTTTTGTTGTGCTTAAGTTACACATATTTAGGAAGCTGGGGGTCATTATTTCAAGACTCAGTGAACAAATTCTGATTTCATTTTCTTCATCTGTAAAATAAAGATTTGCTTCATTGGGCTGTTGTGAGGAAAAAGCTCTGTAATTTGGTCAAGGCTAGACACAAAGTCTTTGATGAGTTATTTTTGCAAGGGTACCTTTCTATCTTGAGCATTGTTTGACCTCCCTCAACTGTCTCCACTGCAAGTGAAACAAAAGATTGGCTCTTCTGCTGGCCCAGTGCTTCTAAGATTTTCCTAAGCAAGAAAGAATTCCTAATGACAATCTTCAACCCGGTAAGGAAATCTTAGATGCTGAAAGTAAGTCCCTCTGAGAGTATAACCTGAGTACCTGCTACCAGAAATGCCCCTCTTTCTTAAGTTGTTGGCTCAGCAGCACATAATGATATAGTCCCTCCTGTCTAATCTGAGCAGTCCCCTGCCTCACAAGGGCTGTGGTTACATGGTTTTCGTCATCAATGGCCCCACACATTAATGACACGTGGAGGAAAGCGGATGCCAAGGTCTAATTGAGCTGATCTCTCATCACAGGCCATTTAACAAAGTTAATGACATAGAGAACATCCATTAATATTTTAATAAAGTAGCCAGGAACACCAAGCCCACACACTGGAGGAAAAGTCTTTTACCAGAGAGCCTGCCTTACCTCCCAACTACCCCACCATCCCAGTACTGGAAGGAGACAGTTTTTATGCTGACACAAGTGTGGGACTACTGTGTTCTTTACTGCATCACCTCGATCTGACCTTAAAAGCAGCTCACTAAGAGAAAGTTCATGTCCTGTACTTTTCCGGGGTAAGAAGAAACTATATAGAGCCCATCCTCAGTGCCTAGGAACTTACAATTATATCTTTGAAATATTACATTCCCAATTCAGAATTGTGTGCTACTTGTTTTAAAAGTATAGCACCGTATGTGGGGGATATGACCTTTTTAATCATAATGATATATCAGTGCATTTTACAAAGCACTTTCCAATCCATTAACTCTTTTCTTTCTTTCCTTAAAAAATCACCATCATTTCCCAATGGCTCTCCTCCCTTTCTGCCCTCACCTTAGAAACTTCCCTTGTGACAAATGAAGCATTTCCCAAAATGTCTGACTCCTTCTTCCCTTTCAGTCTCCAGCACCTCTTTGCTGAGAAGTAGGAGGCTGACTTCACCATCAGTCCTCTTAAATGATCGTAGATCATTGCATGATGACCAGAATTCTGCAGTTTTTCAGCGTTAGTTTCCTTTTAATTATTGTCATATCTATTAACTCTTCAGATCTTAATGTTGGCCTTGGGATGTAGGCCAAATGGCTATAATTATCCCCATTTTGTGATTGTAGAAACTAAGGTACATGGATGACAACCATCCAAGGCCTGAAGTCACATGTTTATCTAAGTGGCAGAGGTGGACCAGCACTCAGATCTTATGTATAATTCTTTCTACTGCTAGCCAAGCCCATATCTCAAAGACTAGATTACTAAAAATGTTGTTTTGTACTTTGGACCACCCAATGCTTCTACTATTCTCCTCTGGTAAAGTACTAAAAGTATCGATTTCCACTCAAAATATTACCTCTCCTCTTCCCAGCACCAGTACTCCTAAGTATGGATCTCATTGCTTGATAGTGGAGTCCACTCCTCACTATGAGTAGGAGGAGCCTAAGAATCAGTTCGTGATTAGCTACACTTCGATGCCATGGCTCAGCTCACATAATCTTGGGTAGAATTCCCAATGGATATAGAATGTCGATTTCCAGTCTTTGGTTGCAGCCCAAATTAGGGTTCCATGCAATCATAACCTTTAGTGCTACAAGGGGAAAGACCTTATGATCAAGAAAGAGCTTCAAAATAAATTGAACTTCTCCACTGCACTGCTGAATGGGAAGTGTGGAAGGAGTATCCTTTCTCTACAGTTTAATTGAATCAAATAAACATTAATCAATTAACTCTGATGGACCAAGCACTGTGCTAGGTATCTGTAGATACAAAGGCACCAATGAAAAGAGTTCCTATCCTCAAGAGCCAATTTCCTATTGGGAAGATACACACAAGCAGATGAACGAAAACAAAATATTTTGAGAAAGGTAAACTCTGAAACACTAAAGGCATGAAGAAAGGCTTCACACAGGGAATGGAATCTGATCTAATTTTTCTAACAACCTAAAGATTTTAAGAGGAAGAGGTAAGGAGGTAGTAATGCCATATCCAGGCATGGTGCACAGCTTGTGCAAAGATATGGAAGTGGGAGATGGAATGACAAGTTCCTTGTGAGTAGGCCAAATTGACTGGAATGTAGTATGAAGGGGATAATGTGAACTACATCTGGTAAGTTATTCTAGGGCCAAATCATGAAAGGTTAAGTATTAGGCTGAATAGTTTGTATTTTGTCCTAGAGGCAATAGTGAACTATTGATGTGGTCAGATCTATGCCTTAGAAAGATCATTTTGACAGCTCTATGGTAGATAGATTGGACGGGGAAAGACTAGAAACGGAGAGACCAATAAGGAAGCTGTTGTTTCCAGGAAAAAAGAAATGATGAAGGACTGAATTAAACTAGGATATGAAGCTAGGGTTGGGCTCATGACAGAATTAACTGAACTAAAGTTATGTGAATAGAGGGTTTTGGAAGGGGATTGATGAGTGATATTGCAGAGGTAGAATCAACAAGATTGACCAACTGATTGCACATAGTGAGGTAAGAGAAAAGGCACTTTTTGGAGCAGAAAAAATGAGTGCTGTTTTGGACAAGCTGAGTTTGAGATGTTGATGGAATACACAGGTAGAGGTGTTTAGTGTGTAGTTGGAGAAATGATACTGGAATTCAGAAGAGAGATTACAGCTCCCTCCATAAAATAGATATGAGAATCAATTGTACAGATATTATTGAGTCAAAGGGAACTGATATGATCACCAGGATAGAAGGTATATGGAAAAAGAGGTTAAGGACCCAGAGCAAAGCTTTGGTTAATACCTTAGAGATGGGGAGATAGATGATGACACAGTAAAGAGAAGAAGCCATCAGATAGATAAAAAGGGAAAGAAAGCTGTGGCAAAGAAACCAAGAGAAGAAAGATTATTTAAGAGGAAGGGTAATTAACTACTCCTTTCTAGAGAAGAAATATGTATGTATGTATGTATGTATGTATGTATGTATATACACATACCTGAATAGCAATCCTGAGGATCTTCCTCACCTAGCTTGATTTCTTTTTCTTTTTTCTGATTAAAAAGGCCATCCCTTGACTCACTTCTTTTTTTTAATACTTTTTATTTTTAGTTTACCACACATGGTTCTACATAATTTTGAGTTCCATATTTTCTCCCTTCCCTCCCCCCTCCCTCCCCAAGACGGCATGGAATCTCATATAACCACCATGTATAACTTTACATTGAATTAATTTATACACTAGTCAAGTTGTGGAGAAGAATTATGACCAATGGAATGAATCATGAGAAAGAAGAGACAGAACCAAAATAAAAAAAAAAAAAACAAAAACAAAAAACAAAAGAGAAGAAAAAAGGCGAGCATGTAGTATGCCTCAATCTGCATTCAAACTTCACAGTTCTTTCTCTGGATGAAGATAGTGTTCTCCATCGTGAGTCCCCTGGAGTTGTCCTTGCACCTTGCATTGCTGAGAAAAGCGAAGTCTGTCAGGGTTGTTCCTCACGGAATCCATATATCTGTGGTTGTGTACAATGTTCTCCTGGCTCTGCTCCGCTCACTCAGCATTATGTCGTGTAGGAATTTCCAGGCTGTTATGAAGTTAAAGAAGCCTATTCACTGAATGGGCATTAGCTCACTACAAGTGAGTACATGAAAAGGCCTAAAAGGACCAGGGTCTCCCATTGCATCCTGGGTCATCTCCAGTCATCTTGATGAATATCTGGCCACTGGACCCAGATGGCTCTGGAAGAGAAAGTGAGGCTGGGGACCTTGCACAGCCCTCCCTCACTCAAATCAAAGTTAACTGCAAGTCATGTTATCATTTCCCTGATGTCATGTTCCTCTTTGAAAATGAAGGACAAATGCAACCCACAATTCAATGTATGTATATAATTGTACTTAGAATATTTTATATAAAATTTCTTTAAAAGCATCTCAATCACCAAAGAATCATTTTATTTAATTCCATCATTGGACATGTTCTGAGACCTATAGACCTTCTCCCCTTTCACCTTAAAGGGGACTCATTTATATGCAGCAACATACTGGTCATTACTGAGAAGGTCAGGCTGGATCTGCTCTCAGATCTTCTTCAGTGAGAAGAACTAAAGACTGGTCAAGATGAAGACACGAGAAAAGCTGAACATCAAAATTTAGAAATATTTGGCAAATTTAGAGAAAGATATTTTCGTAAAATGATACAGTTAGATTCCAGATTGTAAGAGGTTAAGTAGTGATTGGGAGGTGAGGAAAAGAAGGCAATGACTTACAGTAGATTTTTTTTCCCTACTGTTTTGTCTGTCAAAAGGAGAGAGATAAGGGAACACGAGGATCAAGTGAGAGCTTTAAACCTAGGGCAAGGAGTCAACAGATAAAGAGAGATTACCAATGAGATAGAATGGAAGGGATGTTCTCTTCTTGGAGACTGGATTAGATAAGAACAAGGGTACAACAGATTGGTCGCCATTGATAGGAGAAAAGTCAACTTTTCCTCAGAGATTAAAGCAAAGGAGGAAACAAGGTAGAACACATTTGAGGTTAGGAGTAGGGGTTAAGAGGAAGCTCATGACAGATGGCCTCAATTTTCTCAATAAAGTCAGAGGCCAGGTCATGTGGTGAGAGGAACAACACTTGAGGAGAGGAGGAAAAGTATAGAACTGCTGCTGTGGGAAATGTAATAAAAAGCCAATCAAGGAAGGATAAAAATACCATCAGGCAGCACTGAAGTTCCAAGAGAGATTGGAAAGCATACATTTGTAGCTGATCCAGTCAACGTTGTTGTCTGACTTTGTCCACTGATGTTCAGCAGCACGTGAGTAGGAATAGAGAAGACCAAGAGTGGGAGTAATACATTGTTGGCATTTGTCAAAGAGCAAGCAGCAATAAGAAAGGTGAACTGAGATATATGGGTAGAGGATAGTGTGTAGTTAAATGGAGTAACAAGTCTAGATTTTGGAAGGAGAAAAGGGAGGTCAGAGCAACTGTTAGGGATTGGGAAAGCAAGGAGAAGCAGAGTGAGTACATGTTGGGGAAAGGATAATGTTTAGAATCATGGTACTAGAAGAGAATGACTGGGTGTTCAGAGTTCTAAATCCCAGAGATGGAACAGCTATAGATGATGGCAAGATCAAGGGTATGGCTATCTCAGGGGGGGTATGAATGAGGTGAAATGAAGGTATGGGGCATAATAATTTTGGAGTCTGCTGAACTAGAAGAGCAAGGCATTTAAAGGGTTATCAATATATATGCTGTAGTATCTAACTGATGGCCGGGGTTTGGGTGGGGCAGAGGGAAGGAAGAAGAATCTGAACCAAGTAATGCACTTTTTGAGACATCTAGTGATGTGAGAGATAGAGTACCAGACTAGAAATCAGGAAGACCAGAATTTGAGTCCTTCCTTAGACAATTGCCAGCTATGTAACCCTGGGGAAGCCACCTAGTCTCTCAGTCTGTTTCCTTATCTGTAAAATGGATATAATAGCAATAGTATCTACCTCATCGGGTTGTTAGAAAAATCAAATGAGATACTACGTGGATGGTTTTTTTGCAAACTTTAAAGCACTATATAGATGTTAGCTATTTTATTATTAATGTTCTTCTCTTTTTCCTCCTCCTCCTTCTTTGAGTGATAATGGTGGTGATGGTGGTGGTGGTGGTGGTGGTGGTGATGATAATGATGGTTAAATAAGAAAGAAAGACCTAGAAGCCAGTGGATGAAGGATCTGCAGGGAAGGAAGGAGGGATATGATTCACGTAAATGGAGTGGACCTCAAAGATCTCGAAGATAAGCTGTTGAGCATGGATACCAGAGGGAGGAACTGAAATGGCAGTAAGAAGTAAGGAGTTTATTGCTCTTTCTGTTGTCCAATAGGGAACAGCATGGTACAGTGGAAACATCAATGGACCAGAAATCCAAAGACCAGAGTTCGATTCCCACATCCTCCACTGAATTTGGGCAAGTCACTTAACTTCTTTGGGGCATAGTTCCTTCATCTATAAAATGAGGGAATTGTATTACATGGTTTCTGAGGTCCCCTACAACTCTAAAAATGGATCAGAGCACGTAGTACTGGAGAGGGTGGCCAGAGAAGGGATATATTTTTAGGAGATCCATTTTCTTGTTTATGTCAGGAGATGTAAAGAGTATGAGAGGTAGATGTGTCAAGTGAACACACATATATTTATCAGTAGGGTCCCACTGGGCAAAATAAAAGGGAAGGACAAATTGGCACAGTTATTCAGAAGGATAAGGCTAAGGTTGATGGGAATTACGAGTGTCATTTAGTAGCAAGGGAAAGGGATTTTCCTTTGGTGATGATGATGATGATGAAAGTAGAAAGAAAAATCTAGAGGCCAGTAGATGACAGTAAACAGGATTTGCATGGGAGACTCAGTGACTGATTCCCAGAGATTAGGGGAGAAGTAAGTAGGGTTCAGCTAGCCATAAGAAGTGGAAGTATGAATTCCCTTGGGCTCTCATCTTCAAAGGTCCTCTCATTACACAGGGTAGTATCAGTTGGTTTTCTCTCAAAACACCAAGAAAGAGGGATATTGATTTGGGCATCTAGGTCAGCAACGCCCTGATGATTCATTGTGTGTTTTGTAATTTAATTTATTTTATTTTTAATTTGTGGAATAAAGCAAGCATTTCCATAACATAGTATAATAAGAAAAGATGATTGCACATGAAACTGCAAATCTATTATGTACAACTTGCTATTCCTTTTAAATATATAATAAAGTTATCATGTGAATTTGTTTTTCTGAAAACACCCTAGATATGGCTACCATTAGACACAAATATGACACATGTATATGCATGTATATATACACATATGTATGTATGTATGTATATATGTAAAATCATTCTATAAATACTTCTATTTATCATCCTTTCTCTGGATGCAGATAGTATCTTCCTTCATATGTCCTTTGTGATTAATTTGGTTATTTATAATAGTCAAAATGACTTAGTCACTCAAAGTTGTTCTTAGACAATATTACTGCTACTGTATACGATGTTCTCTTGGCTGTGCTTGTTTTGCTCTTCATTATTTCATGCAAGTTTATCCATATTTTTTCTAAATAAGTAAGCTCATCATTTCTTATAGCATGGTAGTATTTCAACACAAAACTGCCTATACCCTTTGACCCATCAATACCACTAATAGGTCTTCTTCCAAAGATGACTAGGGAAAAAGGGAAAGAAGCTATATGTTCTAAAATATTTATAGCATCTCTCTTTGTGGTAGCAAAGAACTGGAAGTTACAGGAATGCCCATCAATTGGGGAATGGATGATTCATTGTTAAAAGACTGTGATGCATGTATAACCTATACCAAATTACTTGCTGTCTTGGGGAGGAGGAAGGAAGAAAAAAATTGAAACTCAAAATCTTAGAAAAATAAATGTTGAAAAATACCTTTATATGTAACTGGAAAAATAAAATACTGCTTACAAAAGAATAAAAATAAAGTAAAAGACAGTGATGGGGAAGTGTCCATGGGGCCCCTGGTCTGGTGTGGCGGCTGAGACTGTACATCTAAACAAGGCTCTGACAAAAGGTCTGGTATCTAGGCTCTCGATAGTTATGAGTACTGAGGCATTCTTGCTTTTCCTAGGAGGTTTAATGATGCAACCACGACAAGAAGGCTTTAAATCAAAGAGGCTTCCAAACAGTCCCTGAATGCTTAGTTGTTAAGATAGACAATTGCTTTGTTGAAGTGAGACAGAGTACACACAGCCTCCAAACAATTATGAAGAGAGGAGTCTTCTAAATAGCATTTCAGAGAGGGGCCAGAGCCAGATATAACCCCTCTCCACTCTTCTAGGACAATGATGGAGAAAGCTTAAATGAGGCTCTTGGGCAGGAGGCTCAGTGTTGGTGGAGGCTCCTCCTACCCAGCTATTGGGCACTAAAACAGAATAACCATGCTGCCAAAGACACTCAGGGCAGAGGCTGTGCAGCAAATACCCGAGGTGAATTCTAGGACTGTTGGGTTCCCAGGAAAGAAGACCTCAAAACCTAATCCCTAAGTGAATCCCGGTTGGTCAATCTCTGCTCTAATCTATATCCCACACAACTGCCAAAATAATCTTCCTAAATTATATTTGACCATGTCACTCCCATGCACACAAACCTTCAATAGCTCCCCATTGCCTCTAGGATAAAATGCATATTACTTAGCCCATCATTTAAGATCCTTTATGATCTGAGTCCAATCTGGGCCTTTCTCACATTATTCTCCTTAAAGCACCATTCATTCCAGCCTAACTAGACTAGTAGCTTTTCTCTAGTCACGCCTTGTTTTCTAGACTTAGATACCATGCTTCAGTTGCCTTCTACCTCTATTCCTGCAGGCTCTTTCTCCCATTGGCAAGTTCTTTTCTGGAGCCTCTGTTTTGGGGTGAGGCTTGAGATAATCCATCCTTCCTTCTCAGTATTTCCACTGTGCTGTCACCAATGTACCTCTTTCCCCCATTCCTAGCTTCTCCCTTCCCTACTTTTCAGCTCCCTTTTGTGTATTATTTTCCCTCAATGGAATATAAGCTCCTTGAGGGCAGGGACAATCTTTTTCTTGTATTTCTATTCCCAGCACTAAGTACAGTGCCTGGCACATGTAAATGTTTTTTGACTAACTCCAAACTTAATGTATCATCTCCTACCTCCATATATTTGTACAAGCTTTCCCCCATGTCTAAAACAGGCTTCTTCATCACCCCCACCTTTCGGATATCTAATCTTCCTTTAGCACTTAGCTCAGGTGTCACTCTATCTGTGAAGCTGTCCCTGCTCCATCCCCCAATGTTTGCTAGTGTCTTCTTTTTAAAATTTCATAGAGCACTAGGAAGGGCACTAATCTCTCCCTTGTTTGTTCCCCATCCCCTCTTGTATTTCCTATTCTTTATCCTTGGGTTGTAATTGTTTGTGTATATGTTGTGCCCCCCAGTAAAATCTAAGCTCCCTGCACACAGGTATTATTTGTATTTTGTCAGAGGCTTGGACACAGTAGTCTCTTAATACTTTTTTAAAATGTTTTTATGCCTTCAGATCATTGGCTTGATGTCCATTTTAGGATGCCAGCAAGAGCATACTAGGAACTTAAAGACTAGACTGGTCTTAGAGTCAATTAGAAACATAATTTTCTCTCTCATAGGGTCATAAATTTAGAGCTGGAAGGGAACTTAGAGGCCATTGAGCCCATCCACCTCATTTTACAGATGAGGAAACTGAGGTCCACAGAGGATAAGTGAAGAGCCCAGAAGCATATAGCTAGCAAGTGTCTGAGGTAGGATTTGAATTCAGATCTTCCTGCCTCCAAATTCATTGAACCTTATAGCTGCCTCCTGGGGTTCCCAGAATAGGTGTCAGAATTCAAAGTTCTAGTCAATTCTGGCCAAAGTATCAGAATGGCCTCTTGGACACTAGAGAAATGCCTGGTCTCTCCAGTGATTCCATTAGGGAAGGTTAGAAAGGTTAGGAAGGGGTTCTCCCTATCTTCCAAGTTCTGGAGTAATGACAAACACACAAAATGAAAGAGAAATGAAATAAATGAAAGAAAATGAAATACAAAATGACTGCCATGTCATGATGCGCTCCATTTCATCAGTGGCTGGAACTTGGCAAAATTCTGATGTTATAAAGTTGGTTTTCAGAACATCTTCAAAATATATGAATTCTTCCCCCGCCAATGGCACCCCTTCCCAGATTTTCAATGGCCAATGGCTTGGGCTTTCTCTTAATGGTACCACTGACACCTGTTTTCTATCCCTTAAGTTGAATTTAAATTGCTGTGTTCTTCCCGCTCCAAATATTTGCATTTTCCCTCTCATATTACTATGGAATAAAGGGCTTTGTTCCCCAAATAAAGGGCTTTGTAACAACAATCTGCAAATGGATGAGTTATTTTGGAGAGCAGAGACATATGTCCAGAATTCCTAAAATCATACTATGTAGGTGGCCACAGCTCTGTGTGTCAGTGAAGTAGTATGGAAAGATTATTAGACCAGATCCATCAGACTTTGATTTGAATCTTGACTGTACTCCTCAGCTTAGCCTCTCCAACCTTCAGATTCTACATTGTTAAAATGATGGTAACGATACCCAGTCTGTCAACCCTTCAGATTACTGTGAGAACCAAATGAGATAATAGATGTAAACTGGAAAGCCCCAGGTGGAATACATTATTCCTATGTGTTGTTTGCCCTCCCTCATAGGAACTCATTTACTCCATCTCCTTTTATTGCCAGGAAGACAGTAAAAGCAAGCTTAAATTCTAGATGCTAAGCAAAACTTAGCAATTTTCTTTGCCAGAATTCCCTCAAAATACCCCTTCACAAAAGCCACAGAATTCCCTTACTGGAATGGACCTCAGTGACTGTCTATTTCTAGTCTAAACTGGGCCTGAAAAGGATCTCCTCTACAATATCCCAATCAGGTAGACATTCCTCCTTTTCTTGAATACCCTAAGTGAAGGGGAACTCAGTACCCACCAATGTATTTCTTCTTAATTTTAAATAGCTATATTTGTTAGGAAATGTTTTTGTTTGTTTGCTTATTTTCCTCCTTATATGAAGCCAAAATCTGTTCCTTCATTTCCAGTGGTCCAAGTTCTGCTTACTGGAGCCTAAAAGAACAAATCCATTCCCACTTCCACCTAACACACTTTCTAATATTTAAATATAGTTATCCTGCCCCTCTCCTTTCCCTTCTCTACCCCAGTGTTTACTTCTCCAGGCTATAGGTCATCCCAGCTCCATCCAGTTTCTTTAACAAATCCCCTCATGGCCTTTTACTCTCTTGGTGGCTCATCTCTGGAATGTCTCTAGTTTATCAGTGTCCTTCCTAAAAAGTGGAGTCCAAAACTGAACACAAGATTCCAAATGTAGCTAATGCTGACCAGGGCAGAAAACAATCATCTCCCTAATTTTGGTGGTTTTAGCTATCCCTCTTCACGTAGCCTATGATAGCATTCATTTCTTTTTAGCTTCCGGGTATCAAGCTTGCTATTCATCAAATCCTTAGATCTTTCTCAGGTGAGGTTCTATCTAGCCACGACTCCCCAATTCGATATTTGTGAAGCTGATTTTTTAAACTTAGATGTATGACTTTACATGTATCTCTATTAAGTCACCTTTTACTCCATTTGGCCCGGTGTTGTAGGCAGTTGTGATCTTTTTGACTCTACACTCTTTCTTTCCTGGATCTCCTTTGTTCCCCCACTTCTATTAACATGTGCTTTTAAGATCTTTTCAAAACCAAGAGTACAGTCAAGTATAGTTTGTAAAACTAAAGGCTTGCAATAGACAGCCTGCTGTTTATTACAGCTTTAAATCTATGAGACTCTGAGCATATGCCTCAAATGAAGAAGAGTTGGAAGGGGAAGAAGGTTTGCATAGATGTGGACTTACTTTTCCCTCTCTAGTCTCCATGGAGAGTCTGGTTACTGCTTCAGTTCCACCATACAAGGCCTACAGAATGACTTGTTTTGCTAGCAGTGAGGGAAAGAAAACAATCAAAAACAGATACCAGTGATCCAATGGCAAAGTGTGGGATCCAATATAGCTCTTGTAGACTGGCAATCAGATTTGGTTCTAATACATATTTTAGGTTCTTCCAAGGACAATACTTGGCATAGCTGGGACAAATGAAAAACAAAGGTTAAAGTAAAAGAAAGACAAACTGAATATTTAGGGGTTGAACATTGTACAGAATTGTGTCTGACATAAGCTTAGTTCCTTCCCATTGGCTGGAAGGAGCTATCTGCAAAGATAAGGTTCATTTTCTGAAATCTTTAAGGGTTTTTTTTCCCTTTCTTTCCTACATTTAATTTGAAAAAAAGAGAAAGTAGTAGAACCAAGAAGAATTTAAACTTTACCTTGGGGCCCCTAGCCCAGCTTTTGTCATCTTCACATAGTAACAATGATAACGAAGCACTTTCACATCCATGCCCTTATCTGTGTGCCCTTTCCTGCAACTTCAGGATTTAGGCTGGTGTTAATTCCCCCCAGTGAACAGACCAGCAAACTGAGGTGTAACATTACCTAGCTAGCCAGTGCTAGTGGCAGCATTATAAATCAGGCCTTTCTACCACACCAGGAAGAAATAATAATAATAACAGGCATTTATATAGTCCTTTAATGTTTGGAAAGTATTTTATATTATATTATTTACATTTGAAAGGCACAATAATCTGGTGAGACATGTGCTACACTATAGGTAATGCTACTCTTAAATGATGAGTGAGGAAACAGGCTCAGAGAGGTTAAATTATTCACCCCACCCTGGCCATACAGCTGGAAAATATCAGATGAAGGATTTGAACCCAGTTCTTCCTGGTTCCAGATTTAGCACTCTATCTTCTTTGCCACACTGCCTCTCTGATAGCATTCCTTTTTGTTAGCCAATTGCAGTGCAGGACAATAAACACCATCAATTTATATAAATCATGACAATCAGCTGGCCATATTTACTGTCCTGTCTTGTATTTACTGTCACAGGATAAGTGATCAATGCCTTTAGCCTTACAGCATCAGTGGTAAGCACATCATCAAGATACATAGATGTTCCTTGATGTCTACCCTGATGATCAAAGAAAAGTTCCTTTTGGGATTACGATTTAATCTTCATTCATGCTCTGAGAAAGGCCAAGCACTTGCCTTAAGAAAACAGTTATTCCGAGAACACCATCCTGCACTGAGCCAAAGATCATCACCAGGATGTGGGGGCTAGAACAATCCCATCCTTCTGAACCAAGTTTTGTCTCCTAAACTGTTCTTATGGAACCCAATATCATGAAATTTAAAGTAAAAGTGTCCTTGGAAAATCTTTTTTCTCTGATGCAAAAAAACAGTTAACTGGAATTATTCTTATGAAAAGTTCATAATAGTACTGAGCACTGGAGTGAGGGTACCCAGGTGTAAATCTGGCTCTTCTACCTTCTCACTATGTGATGCTGAATGGGTTACTAAATCTCCCTGGGCCTCAATTTCCTCATCTCTAAAATGGGGAAATTGGCCTAGGTAATTTCTTTTTTTTGTTGTTTTCTCTTAACAATTATTTTATTATTTAATATTTTAGTTTTCAACATTGATTTCCACAAGATTTTGAGTTACAAATTTTCTCCACATTTCTACCCTTCTTCCACTCCAATATGGCATATATTCTGATTGCCCCATTCCCCAGTCAGCCCTCTCTTCTGTCACCCCACTCCCCCCCATCCCCTTCCCCCTTACTTTCTTGTAAGGCAGGATAGATTTCTATGCCTCATTCCCTATATATCTTATTTCTCAGTTGCATGCAAAAACAACTTTTTTTGAGCATCTGCTTTTAAAACTTTGAGTTCCAAATTCTCTCCCCTCTTCCCTTCTGACCCACCCTCCCTAAGAAGGCAAGCAATTCACCATAGGCCACACATGTGTCATTATGTAAAACCCTTCCACAATACTCATGTTGTGAAAGACTGACTATATTTCCTTCCATCCTATCCTGTCTCCCTTTATTGAATTTTCTACCTTGACCCTGTCCCTTTTCGAAAGTGTTTGCTTTTGATTACCTCCTCCCCCATCTGTCCTCTCTTCTATCATCCCCCTTTTTTATCCCCTTCCCCCTACTTTCCTGTGGGTTAAGATACCCGATTGACTCTGTATATTATTCCCTCCTCAGGTCAAATCTGATGAGAGCAAGATTCACTCATTCCCCCTCGACCTGCCCCCTCTTCCCTTCCAACAGGACTGCTTTTTCTTTCCACTTTTATGTGAGATAATTTACCCCATTCCATCTCTTCCTTTCTCCCTCTCTCAATATATTCCTCTCTCACCCCTTAATTTAATTTTATTTTTTTAGATATCACCCCTTTATATTCAACTTACCCTGTGCCATCTGTCTGTATATATGTATATATATATATATATATATATATATATATATATGTATGTAAGTATGTATATTCCCTTCAACTACCCTAATACTGAGAAAGGTCCCATGAATTACACACATTATCTTTCCATGTAGGAATGTAAACAAAACAGTTCAACTTTAGTAAGTCCCTTATGATTTCTCTTTCTTGTTTACCTTTTCCTGCTTCTCTTGATTCTTGTGTTTGAAAGTTAAATTTCCTATTCAGCTCTGGTCTTTTCACTGAGAAAGCTTGAAAGTCCTCTATTTTATTGAAAATCCATATTATGCCTTGGAGTATGATATTCAGTTTTGCTGGGTCGGTGATTCTTGGTTTTAATCCTAGCTCCATTGACCTCCAGAATATCATATTCCAAGCCCTTTGATCCATTAATGTAGAAGCTGCTAGATCTTGTATTATTCTGATTGTGTTTCCACAATACTCAAAATATTTCTTTCTGGCTGCTTGCAGTATTTTCTCTTTGACCTGGGAACTCTAGAATTTGGTGACAATATTCTTGGAGTTTTTGGGGATCTTTTTCAGGAGGTGATTGATGGATTCTTTCGATTTCTATTTTATCCTCTGACTCTACAATATCAGGGCAGTATTCCTTGATAATTTCTTTAAAGATTATGTCTAGGCTCTTTTTTTGATCATGGCTTTTGGGTAGTCCAATCACTTTTAAATTTTCTCTCCTGGATCTATTCTCCAGGTCAGTGGTTTTTCCAATGAGATATTTCACATTGTCTTCCATTTTTTCATTCCTTTGCTTCTGTTTTATAGTATCTTGATTTCTCATAAAATCACTAGCTTCCACTTGCTCCAATCTAATTTTTAAGGTGGCATTTCCTTCAGTGGTCTTTTGCACCTCCTTTTCCATTTGGCTAATTCTGTCATTTAAGGCATTTTTGTCCTCTTTGGCTTTTTGGAGTTCTTTTGCCATTTGGGTTAGTCTCTTTTTTAAGGTGTTATTTTCTTCAGTTTTTTGGGGTCTCCTTTAGCAAGTCATTGACTTGTTTTTCATGGTTTTCTTGCATCACTCTCATTTCTCTTCCCAATTTTTCCTCTTCTTCTCTTAATTGCTTTTCCAAATCCTTTTTGATATCTTCCATGACCTCAGACTAATTCATATTTTGCTTGAATGCTACTGATGTAGGCTCTTTGACTTTGTTGACTTCTTCTGGCTATATGTTTTGATCTTCTTTGTCACCAAAAAATGATTTTAGAGTCTGAGTCTGAGTCTGTGTCCTTTTTCACTACCTGGCCATGTTCCCAGCCAACTACTGGACCTTTGAGCTTTTGGTTAGGTTAGGACTGCTTGTAGAATAGAGAGTGTTTTGTCCCATGCTTTAGGGGCTATGCTGCTGTTTTCAGAGATACTTCTACTCTACTGTCACCACAAGCTCTGCCACAGCAGTGCTCTTCCTCCCCCAAGAACCATCAACCAGAATTGTAGCCCAAATCCAAGCAGGGCAAAGCAAGTCCTGCACTCCTGCTCTGGTCTGCCACTTGATTCCTCCCACTGTGTGAGCCAGGGACTCTGGAAGCAGCTGATGCTGGAGCTCCACCACTGCACCACCTCTGGCATCCCTGGGCTGGTGGCTGTACCACTCTCTAACCTGATCTAGCAGTTTACCCACTAACCTTCTCTGTTGTTTTTGGTGTTTGTGGGTTGAGAAGTCTGGTAACTGCCACAGCTCAATGGTTCATGGCCCTCAGGCCTGCTCCAGTGAATTCCCTCTCTTGTCTGTCCTGGCACGGCCCACGCTGGGCTGTGCTCCACTCCCAGTACTGTGCGATAGACCCTTCCCAGTGACCATCAAGGCCGTCCTGGGCAAGAGACCTGTTTCCCTCTGCTATTTGGTGGGTTCTGCAGTTCTGGAATTTGTTCAGAGCCCTTTTTTACAGGTGTTTGGAAGGATTTGAGGGAGCTTAAGCAAGTCCCTGCTTTCCAGCCTCCATCTTGGCTCCACCCCCCAGTAATTTTTAAGGTACCTTCTAGCTCTAAACCTATGGTACGATGATACAACAACACTAGAAATGAATTTGAGAGACTGTCTAATTTAGCCCTCTGTTCTCAAATAGGTGTATGTCTAGAATATTCCAGATGGTGGGCTTTTCTCTTCCTAAGAACCTTCAAGAGTATAGATGCCACCATCTCCTTTCACCTCCTGTTCTGGCTTTTAATAATCATGATTGTCAAGATCTTCTGTGCTAAACTCTAAGAAATCTGATATAGTATCTGGAAAAGACAAAAGAAAACTCATAGATATGCATCCTCCATCCCATGTTTTGCTTTACTGGCATTGTTTTCTCAGCTTTACCTGGTTATCATGTTGGAGAAAAGTAGGGACTTTGTTTTAAAACTTTCAGAGAAATTTATTTTTAAGTATTTGGAAAAAGGCAGCATAGTTTTGTGGAAAATAATCCTGCTTTGAAGTGAAAGGATCATGCCTCTGATATATGCTACCTTTTTAACCATCAGCAGGTCACTTTCACTTTTTTTGTCTCAAGATCTTCATCTATAAACATATTGGTGATCTTTCCAAGATGGAATCTTCCAAATAGATAGATAGATAGATAGATAGATAGAGACATAAACATAGACACAGACATAGATAGATAGATAGATATGTATGTATATATGTGTGCATATGTATGTATACACACACAAATAAATTCAAAACAGCTCATGTTGTGGTGGCAAAATTACTGAAAACTAAAGGATACCCATCAACTGAAGAATGCCTAAATAAGTTGTAGCATGTGAATATCAGTCTGTCAGTCAATAAGCATTTATTAAATGCCTACTATATGCCAGGTTCTGTGCTGGGATATAAAGAAAGGTAAAAATAGTTCCGCTCTCAAGGAGCTTACATTCTAATGGAGGAGGTAACATGAAAAGAGTCAGGCATAAACAAACTATGGACAGGATAAATTGGAGATAATCAACAGAGAGATGGGGAAGATTGAGAAAGTCTTCTTGTAGAAGATAAAGATTTTATCTGGGACTGGAAGGAAGCCAGGAGGTGGAGAGGAGGGAGGGAGAGTACTCCAAGTATGGGTAACAGCCAATGAAAATGCCTGGAGTCAAGAAGAGTGTCTTATTTGAGGAACAACAAAGAGGCAAGAATTACCAGATGGCAAAGTTCTTCGGTAGCAGTAAGGTATAAAAAGACTGGAAAGGTAGAAGGGGGCCAGGTTGTGAAGGGCTTTTAATGGCAAACAGATGATTTTATATTTGATTTTGGAGGTTATAGGGAGCACTTGAAGTTACTGGAGAAGAGGGTTACATGGTCAAATCTGCACACTTGGAAGATTAATTTGACAGCTGAGTAGAGGATGGACTGGAATAGGGAGAGGCTTGAGGCAGGGAGAGCAATCAGCAGGGATTTTCAGAAGTCCAGGCTCAAGGTAAAGAGGGCCTGCATCAGTGTAGTGGCAGTATCAGAGAAGAGAAGGAGATGTATATGAGAGATGTTACTCAGGTAAAGTTGACAGGACTTGGCAACAGATAAGAGATGGGCAGGGAGAGTGAAGAGTTGGGGATGACTCCTAAGCTGTGACCTGTGTCTGAGAGGATGGTGATAGCATCACAGTAATAGGAAAGTTCGGGAGGGTTCAGGATGGAAAGATTATGTGTTCAGTTTTGGATATGTGAAGTTTAAGATGTCTACAAGACACCCGGTTTGAGACAATCGATAGGCAGTTGGAGATACAAGACTACAAGTCAGGAGAGAGATTAGGACTGGATAAATAGGATTGAAAATCATTTGCAAAGAAATAATTGAATATATGGGAGCTGATGAGATCACCAAGTGAAATAATATGGAGGGAGAAGAAAAGAGGGCCCAAGACAGAGCCACTTTGGGACCTAGATGCAAATCCAGCATAGGAGACTGAGAAAGAGAAGTGTGATGGCTAGGAGAACCACAAGAGAATAGTGTCCCAGAAATCTAAAAATAAGAGAGTCTCAAGGAAAAGATGGTAATAGAGAGTGCTGAAGGCTGTGAAGAGGTAAAAAAGGATGAAGCTGGCAGGGGGGGGAGCCATTAGATTTGGTAATTAAGAGATCACTGGTAACATTGGAGAGAGCAGTTTTAGTTGAATGATGAGGTAGGAAGCTAGACTCTAGAAAGTTAAAAAGAGAGTGAGAGGAAAGGAAGTAAAGGCAATGAGTATAGCAGACTTTTCAAGGAGTTTAGCCACAAAAGGGAGAAGAGAAGTGAGATGAGGATGGATGGATCAAGTAAGAGTTTATTAAAGGAGGGTGTGATAGGGGCACAGTTGTATGTAGTAAGGAAATAGTTGGTAGACAAGGAGAGGTTGAAGATAAGCAAGAGGATGGGGAAGATGAAAGGGACCATTTCCTGGAAAAAGACAGGATGCATTGGAATCACATGTGCACATAGAGGGGTTTGCCTTGGTATGGACAATGCTCATCTCTTCAGTTGAGACAGGAGTGAAAGCATTTTGATGATATGAGATGAAGAAGGGAGAGAAAAGTAATCTCTTGTCAAAACTATTGTGCTATCAAGAAAAAGATGATTTCAAAGACACGTTGCAAAGACTTGTACGAAACGAGGTAGAGTGAAATAAACAGTACCAGAAGTACAACTTCTATGATAACATCAGTACTATAAAAATGAGTAATTTTGAAGACTTTCATAAACCGACAAAGAATGAAATGAGCAGAATCAGGACAATGTATGATAAAAACATTATAAAGACAAAACTTTGAATGCTCTAAGAACTCAGATCAATACAATGACCATCCTTGATTTCAGAGAACTGGAACATGCTACCCAGTTCCTGACAGAGAAATGATGGATTTAGGGTACAAAATAAGACAGATTTTTTGGACATGTACAATGAAGGTGTTTGTTTTGATTTACTATGCTCATTTGTTGCAAAGAATTTTGATATTCTCTCTTTTTTCCCCCAATGAAGTAAGGAATGGGAAAGAAGAATTTTTAAAAATTTAAAAATTAATTTAAAAATTAAATTAGAATAGAAATTATTGGGGGCGGAGCCAAGATGGCAGCTGGTAAGCAGGGACTAGAGTGAGCTCCATATCCAAGTCCCTCCAAAAACCTATAAAAAATGGCTCTGAACCAATTCTAGAAAGGCAGAACCTACAGAACAGCAGACAGAAGCAGGGCTCCAGCCCAGGACAGCCTGGATGGTCTCTGGGTGAGGTTTATTCCACACAGAGCTGGGAGCTGGGAATGGAGTGGAGCAGAGCCCAGCCTGAGCGGCGTGGACCATCCAGACCAGAAGCCAGGCGGAGGGGGCCCTAGTGCCCTGAATCAGTGAGCTGCGGCAGTTACGAGACTTCTCAACCCACAAACACCAAAGACTGCGGAGAAAGTTAGTGGGAAAAGCTGCGGGAGTGGAAGGAGTTCGCGGTTTGGCTTCCAGCCCCGGGGGCAGCAGAGGTGGGGCAGCTACAGCTGTTGTTACTTCTGGCTCCAGGCCCACCTGGTGGGAGGAATTAAGTGGCGGATCAGAGCAGGAGTGCAACAGCCTGCTGAAGATCTAAGCCCAGTCTGGACTGGGGGTTCTTGGGGAAGGAGGAGTGCGGCTCTGACAGAGCTGGCACCTCCCCCCCAAACATGGAACATAGAACTCGTTAGTCTACAAGCAGTCATACCCCACTGAAAAACTCAAGGGTCAGGTTAGTGGGTTGGGAATATGGCCAGGCAGTGAAAACGTGCCCAGATTCAGTCTCAGACTTTGGATTCTTTCTTTGGTGACAAAGAAGACCAAAACATATAGCCTAAAGAAGACAACAAAGTCATAGAGCCTACAACAAAAGCCTCCAAGAAAAACATGAACTGGCCCCAGGCCATAGAAGAACTCAAAAAGGATTTGGAAAAGCAAGTTAGAGAAGTAGAGGAAAAATTGGGAAGAGAAATGAGAAGGATGCAAGAAAACCATGAAAAACAAGTCAATGACTTGCTAAAGGAGACCCAAAAAAATACTGAAAAATACACTGAAGAAAACAACACCTTAAAAAATAGACTAACTCAAATGGCAAAAGAGCTCCAAAAAGCCAATGAGGAGAAGAATGCCTTGAAAGGCAGAATTAGCCAAATGGAAAAGGAGGTCCAAAAGACCACTGAAGAAAATATTACTTTAAAAATTAGATTGGAGCAAGTGGAAGCTAGTGACTTTATGAGAAATCAGGATATTATAAAACAGAACCAAAGGAATGAAAAAATGGAAGACAATGTGAAATATCTCCTTGGAAAAACCACTGACCTGGAAAATAGATCCAGGAGAGATAATTTAAAAATTATTGGACTACCTGAAAGCCATCATCAAAAAAAGAGCCTAGATACCATCTTTCAAGAAATTATCAAGGAGAACTGCCCTGATATTCTAGAGCCACAGGGCAAAATAGAAATTGAAAGAATCCATCGATCGCCTCCTCAAATAGATCCCAAAAAGAAATCTCCTAGGAATATTGTTGCCAAATTCCAGAGCTCCCAGATCAAGGAGAAAATACTGCAAGCAGCCAGAAAGAAACAATTTGAGTATTGTGGAAACCCAATCAGAATAACCCAAGATCTGGCAGCTTCTACATTAAGAGATCGAAGGGCTTGGAATGCGATATTCCGGAGGTCAATGGAGCTAGGATTAAAACCTAGAATCACCTACCCAGCAAAACTGAGTATCATGTTCCAAGGCAAAATATGGATTTTCAATAAAATAGAGGACTTTCAAGCTTTCTCAGTGAAAAGACCAGAGCTGAATAGAAAATTTGACTTTCAAACACAAGAATTAAGAGAAGCATGAGAAGGTAATCAAGAAACGGAAATTGCAAGGGACTTACTAAAGTTGAACTGTTACTATTACTACTACTACTGCTGCTACTACTACTACTAACAACTACTACTACTACTACTATTACTACTACTACTACTACTGCTACTACTACTACTGCTACTACTGCTACTGCTACTACTACTACTGGCATTTATATAGCACTTATTCATTTATTTTAAAGGCATGTTACATATGTTTTCTCATTTGATCCTCACAACCTGATAAAGTAGGTTTTACTATTTTCCCCGTTTTAAAATGTAGAAACTGAGGCATAGAGAGATTAAGTGACTTGCCCAGGATAACTCAGCTAATGTCCTTGATAAGATTCATACTCAGGTCATCCTAAGTCCAAGTCCAATACTCTGTCTACTGAACCATCTAGATAGCCTCTTTTCCCCTTCCACTTCCCTCCAGAATACCATTGAGGGGATCATTGACATCCATGAGGCATTGGTGAAGTAGCTATAAAAAGGGAAGAAATGGAGAGAGAGAGAAGGGACTAACTAAACCTAAATAATATGGCTTTCTACTGTATGGGGAGTTTTTAGCTAGGGCTTCAGAAGTTGGATCAGCTAAGTAGGTGTAGGATAGGGGAGACACAGCTAGACTATAATAGTTCGTGGGAAAATACCTGAAAATATTTTTATAGCAAGCTCAATATGAGTCTATAATGTGACACGAAAAAGTAAAAAAAAAAACATCTTGGGCTGCATTAATAAAAATGTAGCACTTAGAAAAAGAAAGATGAGCGTCTCAGTGAACTCTCCTCTGCTCAGAATCTATTTGGAATACTGTGTTCAATTTCAGCGACCACATTTCAGGGTGGAAGGGGGTGGGGACTGATGAGACGAGCACATTCAGAAGGAGATGATAGAGCAGTCTGACATCCCTGCTGATTTAATACAAAAATACGTTGTAGACAAACCATTTCAACAGACTTCAAGTCCCAGAGGAAAAGTGAATAACACGAATTTAGCTCATATCTATTTAGGAGCACTCCAATTTGATTGGGATGATTGATTGTTAGACAGAACTGTAAGAAGTCATTCAAAGAATTGGAATGTTAGCATCAGAAGGGACTTCCACAGTTATCTAGTCCAGTGATGCCAACCTCAAATAGAAACATGGGCCTCCAACCATAGGCAAGGATCTTTGTGGGCCGCATATTGACTTAGGAAACTGCATATTAACATTATGTATGTTCAATTATATTTATATTAATTTTGTTAAATGTTTCCCAATTATATTTTAATCTAGATTATGGCAGTGTTGTAGGCCGAAGGTCCTTTCTTAAAAATGGGGGCTATCATCCCTGTTTTATGTTGGCCCCTCTGAGCTAACTCAACCCCTATTTGAAACATGGATTGTACCTATAATGTCCTTGTTAAGTGCTTATGGAAATTCAATGACTTTCAAAAGTGTTCTATTCTATTTTTGGACTACCCCAATTATTAGGGAATTCTTCCTTATATTGAGCCAAAATGCTGTCTCCCTGTAACCGCCACCTACTTCCTCTTTGATCTTTCCTATGGGGCCAAACAGAATATCTAATTCTTTTTCTAACTGTTAGCCACTCAAGTAGCTGAAGGCAGCTTTTATGGCTTCCTTAGTCTTCTACTCCCATTCTAAGCCTCAGCAGTTTCTTCAATCATATTATGACATGATTTTGAGCCTTGTCTCTCACGTTTTAAACAGGAATTAGACTAAATGATCTTAGAAGTTTTTTTGTGATGGTAAAGTTCTAATGCTATGAAATGACCTCTACCCCTTAGTTTAACAGTCAATTTCCCCCATAAAGAGGGTAACACTCTATAACTCCATTAGATGACCTCTCTTTTGTGCCTTACAATTCATCTCCCCCATCAGATTGAAGAGCCTTTTAAACCATCAGGTACAATTCGAATCTTTGACTTGATTTGACTTCTCTCACCCACTATAGAAGTACAGGGACCACTTGTGGGTTCATCTCACACTGACTGGCACAAGACCTTTGTCTTACCCATTTTCAACCTGGTTCAGTTTTTCCATATTTAGGTGACCTCCCATTCCCAGGGGCTCACCATATTAATGCCAAACCCAGTAAGGACAGCCAATCAAATTGGTCCACTTCAGTTCAGGACCCCCCAGTCTCAAGTCTTCCTAGGATTACAAGTGAGTAGGCTGCCACACCTGACTACCAAGCATTATTAATTTTCATATTGGAATTCATAAAATAGGATATATATCATAATAGGATAACAGCTAACGCTTATGTTTTTCAGTCAGTGTCCATTTGTATCTGACTCTTTGTGATCCCATTTGGGGTTTTCTTGGCAAAGATACTGGAATAATTTGCCATTTAATTCTCCAACTCATTTTTACAGATTATGAAACCAAGACAAACAGGGTTAAATGACTTGCCCAGGTTCACATAGCACATAAATGTCTGAGACTGAATTTGAACTCATGAAGATAAGTCTTCCTGATTCCAAGTCCAGTGCTCAATCCACTGTGCCACCTACCTGTATGTGTACACACACACACACACACACACACACACACACTTAAATGTAAAGCACATTTATGTAGTGTTTTAATTTTTATGAATCATCTGGAGTAGATGCTATTACTGTCATGTCCATTTTACAGATGGGAAAACTGAGGCTGAGAGAGGTAGGTTAAGTCTCTTGCCCAAGGTTAAACAGCTAGTAAGTATCTAAGGCAGGATTCAAACTCAAGTCTTCCTAATTCTAAGCCCACCACTCTGCCAACTATGTCACCATTTAGCTGCCATTATATAAGCCTGAATTAAAGTAGCAATTACATGAACACAAAATAATGAACGAATGAACTGTTCTAAAAAAATTTCTCCTATGAGGGTCATCCAGTATATCCCTGAATCTCAAAAACCTTTCCTTTCATTTTTCTCATTATTTGTTTCCCTGTTAGGGCAAATCTGAGCAGGGGTTTGGTTTTAAAATAGAATTATGAGTATTTGTGTAGTCAGTCAGTCAATAAGCATTAATTAAGTCATTGTTATATGGCCCTCAGTGTTAAGAAGTAGGTATTCCGAGAAAAGAAAGAAAAAGACCCTGCCCTAGGGAGATTACATTCAATTGAGTGAGACAAACACAAACCTAACTAGGTGACACAAGAAAATTTATAGAACAGGTGAAAAGTAATCTGAGCGGAAGACAACAGCATGGGGTGGGGGGCGGGTAGGGAAAGCATGTAGTAAAGGCTTCCTTCAGAAGGTGAGATTTGAAGACAGCTAGGTAAACTAAGAGGTGGAATTGAGGAAGATGGCTATTCCAGGAGTGGGAGACAGACAATGCAAAGAAACTGAAAGAGTAGATGAAGAACAGTATTATAAAGGGGAAATAAGAAGGAAGTCTTGAGTTGCCACTAATGATTTCCCACTAATGATCTCTCGACTATCTCACCTCACTCTACCTTTTTTGTCCTAATTGTTTTTGGGAAAATCATTATCTATTAAAGTGTTTTTGCCAATTTTAATTCATCAATAAATATTTACTTAGCACCAATTTGTGTCTAGAACTAATTCTTACCAAGGAGGAAGAATTCTTGGTGAAGTGGAAGCCATTGGAAAAATGAATAACAATGATATCTCAGAATTCTAAATAAAAACTCGATAAGCCTTTGGCAATTTTAAGGCACTGTGCTGGGAGCTGGGGATACAGAGATAAAAAGTGGCTCTGTCATTGTCCTTGAGAAACTTACAATCCACTTTTCTCTGGGAGTAGAACAAGGATGAAAGACAAACACCTGGGAGTTTAATTCCAAGTTGGGTGTGAAGGGAATAGTGGAGAGAATTGGATTAAAATACTTTAGAAAAAGGTAGAGATAAAGGGAACAAGTCTAGCTAAGAGACATGGAGAAGGCTTTGGCCCAGACCCAAGTCTTGAAGTAAGAGAAGGATTTTAAAAGTTGTATAGGAGGCAAGAGTGTTTTAGGCATGAATGGAGGAGATAGCTTGTTAAATTCTGGGAACAGCCACTAGTCAAGTCTGATAAGAACACAGAGTACGTGAAAGGTAGGTTAAGGTCAGACTGTAGTGATCCCTAAATATCTGGCTAAGGGATTCAAATTTTTTTCTAAAAGTATTAGGAAATCAACAAAAATGTTTTGTTTTGTTTTGTTTTTTATCAGATCAGCAATGTGGTCAGATCTGTGTACCTATGCTTCAGGAAAATTGTTTCTAGCAACTGTGTAAAGAATAGAGATATGAATATAACAAGGATAGGTAGTATTATTGACCTCTCCTATATCATTGAGATGGGGGTGGTGAGGGTACTTAAAATGGGAATATGACTATGGAAAGTTATGTCTTATCCATAATAAAATGTAATACTTAAAGGAGTGCTTGAATAACATTGTGAATTTTTTAGGGATTTTTTATTTCATTAAATATTTCCCAATTACATCTAATAAATTTTAACGATGCAAAAAAAAATTGAGCTTGAAATTCTCTCCTTTCTCCTACCCTTCTCTCCTTCTTGAGAAGACAAGCAATTTGATTTCAATTATACATATGAAGTCATGTAAAACATATTTCTGTTAGCCATGTTGCAAAAGAAAACATAAAATGAAACAACAAAAAAGAAAGTTTAAAAAAAGTATGCTTCAGTCTGCATTCAGTGTTCAGCAGTTCTCTCCCTGGAGGTAGATAGCAATTTTCATAAGTCCTTTGGAATTGTCTTGGATCATTGTCTTGATCAGAGTAGCTAAGTCTTTCACAGTTGATTGTCCATTACAATATCTCTGTTACTATGTACAATGTTCTCCTGGTTCTGTTCACTTTACTTTGCATGAATTCATATGTCTTCCCAAGTTTTTCTGAAAATGAACTGCTCATCATTTCTTATAGCACAATAGTATTCCGTCACTATCACATACCACAACTTGTATCATGTACCACAACTTGTTCAGTCCATTCCCGAATCGATGGACATTACCTAGATTTCTAATTCTTTGGCACAACAAAATGTGCTGCTATAAATATTTTGTATAATTGGACCTTTTTTCTCTTTGACCTCTTTGGGATACAGAACTACTAGTAGTATTTCTGACTAAAAAGGCATGTATAGTTTTATAGCCCTGTGGGCATAGTTCCAAACCATTCTGCAGAACATTTAGACTAGTTCACAACTCCACCAATAGTACCTTAGTGTCGCAATTTTTCCACATCCCCTTCAACATTTGTTATTTTCTTTTTCTGTCATATTAGCCAATCTGATAGGTCTGAGGTGGTGTCTCAGAATTGTTTTAATTTGCATTTCTCTGATCAGTAGTTATTTAGAGAATTTTCATGTGATTATTGATAGTTTTGATTTCTTCTTCTGAAAACTGCCTTTCATATTCCTGCATTATGAATTTAAAATATATACGCATGTGACAAAGTCTAGTAATCAGAGAAGGAAAGTACGTAGAAAGCCACTTTAGTGAGTTATGGTACAATGGAAAGAGCATTCACTTAGAGTCTTTTTATTTTGGGCAAGTCATAAACTTCTTCGGTCTCAGTTTCCTTATCTGTAACATGAGAGGATAGATTAGGCAGCCTCTAAGGCTCTTTAGAGTATTAAATCTATGATTCTATGATAATGTCATGGAAGTATATTATACCCCACTCAGACAAAAGAAGAAAACTGGCAAGTAGTTACCAGCTATGTGACCACGGACAGCTCTGACTTGACTCTGGTGGTCTATGTTCTTCACCTGCAAAATGAAAAAAATACATATATACCACCTGTCTCATAGAGATATTGAACTGAAAGGACCTTTGTACATTTTAAAGCACATGCAAATGCAAGTTAATATAATTAGGCTAATACTCAACTCAGAAAGCTTCATTTTTTCTGGTATTGGGTTCCAGTACCAGAAATGTTACTAACACTAACTGTATAAACTCTAGCAAATCACTTAATGACTTTAAGTTTTAGTTTCCACATCCAAAAACTGAGGAAGTTGGACTGTGTTACCCTTAGGGTTTCTTCCAGCTCTAAATCCAATGCTCCTATGATTTCTGGAAACCAATCAGAAATCTGGTACAGAGAGATAGGGGATTTCAACTATTTGTATGTCTGCATGAGTCTGCCTTCTGCCAAAAACTGCCAGCTGCTAATTTCCTGAGTTCCTTAATGATAATTTCATTCTTCAAGAGGTGGCAGAAGTGACGAGAAAAACTGCTACTTTGGGTCTGATTCTGACCAATTAAGAGGAACTAGTTGATGAAGTAGAAATGAGAGGAACTTTGGGAGGAAGCAGCCAGAGTCTATTATAGGAAAAAAGTAGAAAGCCAATCTTTGTGACATGGAACTGAGATATCATAGGAAGTGCCCCATGGCTTCGAATGCCATATGGGAAGCCAACCAAAGAGGGATAGGAAACAATGAAGAATGAAATTCTAAAAACAAAAAGCAGATTATTTTGATAAGGATAACTTAGAAAAAATGTTTTGATATATAAGAAAGTCACAGCTGAGCTTAAACTTTTGGAGAAAAGGTATATATTTATATCTGTATTGATGTCAACATCGATATCAATATAGATATATAGAGAAGAAAGATACCTGCCTAGAGTTTTTTTAATACACACAAAGTCATGGTTTGTCTTAATTTAAGGGGATAAAAATGCACATATAGAAGACATACCAAGATTTTTTTTGCCAAGGGCAAAATCACTTTGTAGATGGGGTGGCATAGGAAGGAGGTGGTGCAGAAGACAGTCTGATCATAGATGTAGTCTTAACACAAGAGGGGGCTGTCTAACCCTTGATATTACAGCAATGTAGGAAGGGAAGTAGGCATAGGAAAGGGACACCATAGTGATGAAACCCAGAGTGGTGGAAGATCTTGAGGTTAGGTACAGACATAGTTGTCATCATGGGAAGAATGTGTATCTGTGCCCAGGTGTTGGCACCCTGGGGCAAGACTCCATATTCTCCATGCTAGTTAGTACTAATTGAAAATGATAACAAGGGGAGGTAATTAAGTATAAATATAGAAAATGCCATGGTCCTGTAGTAACAGCATGAAGAAGAGTGCTATTGTTCAAAATGAGGTTCGGTTGGCGATGAACACTAAGAAAAACAACCAAAAAATAGCTTTTTTAAAAGCCATATGGAGGGTACATTGGAGAGGGAGGGCCAAGATGGTAAAAGTTCACCCGTAAACATGATAAAATAAGTTCTCCAACAAGTCCTTAGAGTCTTCAATCTACAGATGAGCAAGTTTGATTTTGATTCCTAGCAAAATTTTAAAATGCATTTTAATGGGAATGGATTATAACCACTTTGAGAGGGAAATGGTAGTAACTAGAGCCAACATGGCTTCATCAAGCATAAGTCATTTCAGACTGAACCTCATGGATGGTATGGATGGTATGACTAGATTAGTACATAAGGGGAGTGCTAGTGGGATAACATACTGGAATTTCAGTGAAGCAATTCACAGTCTCTAGTACTTTTCGGTATAGATGGTAGTATAGGTGGATGGATTGAGAATTAATTGAATGTATCTGGTGTGGCATGTGTGTACTGGCTAGTATTGTTAGATGTATTCATAACAATTAGGTGGTACAGTGGATCAAGTTCTGAGTCTGGAGTCAGAAAGGCCTGAATTCAAATCCACTCTTATACACTTACTAATTATGTGACCCTGGGAAAGTCACTTGACTGTTGTTCGCATCAGTTTCTTCTTCTGTAAAATGGGCATAATAATAGCCCCTACTTCACAGTGTTGTCTTAGATAAAGTGAGATATTAACAAAGTGCTTTGCAAATCTTAAGTCACTATTAAAATGCTATTGTTACTAAAACTTGCTTGAAATATACTCAAAATATGCTGATGAACATATGTCAACACAGAGCCTCATCTCTAATGGCACCAAATACCAAGCCTCTGGAATGCTCGATAGAGTCCAGAATGACTTAGATCAGAGGTTACAAACTCAAAATTCTAAACCAGATTAAAATGTAATTGTAAAATACTTAACAACACAAATAAAAATACAATACAACAGAGATAATGTTAATTTGTAGTTTTGTAAGTCAGTATGGACCACAGAGATCTGTTTCTATCTAGTTTGACCCTACTGACCTAAATGAATACACAGGTGGCATTCTTGTCAATGTTGCTGATGACCTGAGAGACAAAAATTAATTTGCTGGAAGACATAATCAGAATCTAAAACATTCTTAACAGACTGGAATGATAGGCCAAATCTAACAAGATGAAATTTAATAGAGATCAATGTCAAGCTGTGTACTTGGGTTGAAAAAATCAATGAATTTAGAGCTGGGGACACACAGGACAATAGTCAGACCCCCAGAAGAGATCCTAAATATTATCTGGTGCACCCACCTACCACCCCATTTTAATGAAGAGGAACCCAAGTCTAATACAGTTTTAGTGAACTGTCCAAACTCATTTTGGTAACTTGTTATAGAACAGAGTTTTGAGTTCAAGTCCTCTCATTGCTAATCCAGCACTCTTTTCATTGTGCTATACTACCAGTTTTGCCTGGAAAGGAGTTTGGGTCCCAGGTTTATGGGTTTGGGGAAGAATTTTTGAGCTGCAAGTTCTATATAAGTTAACAGTATGATATGACTCTCAGAAGGTTATATGATCTAAGTTAATAGAAAATATGGACCAAAATGAGGAAGATAATAGTCCCGCTGTACTTGAGCTAGAAAGATCATACCTGGAATGTTGTATTCAGTTTCAAGTGCCATATTTTAGGAAGAACATTTTTAAATGGAGCTGGCCCAGAGAGGATGGTCATGATGCCAAGGATTAATTAAACAGGAAAAGAGAAGCCTCAGGGTGCAACATAAGAGTTGTTCTCAAATGCATAAGGGACCATTGTGGGGAAGAAAGATTTGAATTGTTCTTCTTGGTCCTAGAGGAAAGACATAGAAATAATAGGCAGAAGTTTCAGAGAGATAAATTTAGGATCAACCAAAGGAAAAACTTAACAGCAAATAGAGATACCCAATAGTGGGCTAGTAAGATTAACCAATGAACATTTAATAAGTGACTTCTGTAAGTTCTGGTTACTGTATGACTACATATAGCAGGTTGGATAAAGAGAATTCATATTTCAGAAAGGATCGGATGACTTTCCCTCTGAGATGTCTTCCAATTATAATTATATATTAATATGCAAAGAAGCAAAACCAAATCAGATTCCATGTTTCAAGTGATATGTGATACAAAAATATAAAACATAATCCTTGCAACACTCAACCACAAGCATTTATTAAGTGCCTACTATATAATTCCATCTGAATTGTCTTAGGAAGATTCTGAAGATCACCTGGCAGGATAAGGTACCAGACACTGAGGTCCTTACTCGAACTAAACTGTCAAGCATTCAAACTCTGCTTCAGAAAGCACAACTCCAATGGTCTGGCCACATTGTTCAAATGCAGAATGTGTATTTGCCAAAAAGACTATTTTATGGAGAACTCACACAGGGCAAGTGTTCACATGATTGTCAGAAGAAGCAATACAAGGACACTCTCAAGGTCTTTCTCAAGAACTTTGGAATTGACTGTGTGACATGGGAGACATTGGCACAGGACTGCTCAGCATGGCATTCCCACATCAGAGTAGGTTCTGTGTTCTATGAGCAAATTAGAATTGAAACAGGTCAACGGAAATGCAGGATGCGAAAGCTTGGAGTTTCCACCCCAAATGTTCACATCGACCATTTGTGCCTGATCTGGGGTAGAGCATTCCAAGCTCATATTGGCCTGATCAGCCACAGTCAGACACATTGAATCTTGCCTCAAGCATAGTGATGTCATTTTGGTCCTCTTCGAGAATGGAGAGCAACAACCAACCAACCAACTATATATTAGTTGCAATACTAGGCAATAGGGATACAGAGATTTCAATGAAATAGAGCCTGCCCTCAAAATGTTTACATTCTATTGGAGGAGACAAATCAAGCCAACAAGCTTTTATTAAGTGTTTCCTATGTTCCAGGCATTGGACTAAGTGCTTAGAATGCAAAAAAGGCATAGTCCCTGCCCTCAAGAAGTTCACATTCTAATGTGGGAAAGAACATACAAACATGTTCATATAATACACACATACACAGAGTAAATTGGAGGTAATCTCTGAGGAAAAGCACTAACTTTGTGGTGGAGACTGGGAAAAGCTTCCTTCAGAGGTTAGGTTTTGAGTTGAGTCTTGAAGAAATCCAAGGAATCCAGGAGGTTGGAAGCAAAGAAGAACATTGCAGGCATGAGGGACAGCCAGTAAAAAGGGACAGAGTAGAAAGATGGAGAAGAATCTGGGAAGAATGGTAAGGTGACCAGTATACTTGGATCATAGAGCATGTGGAGGGGTGCAAAGTATATAAACAATGTATAAACAATGGAAGGATAAGAAGGGCCAAGTTTTGAAGGGCTTCAAAATCTAAACAGAGGCTTTTTACATTTAAACCTAGAGATAATAGAGAGCCACATGAGTTTATTGGGAAGGGAAACATTATGGTCACATCTACACTTTAGAAAGATCACTTTGGCAGCTGGAGGAGGGGGAGACATGAAGGAGAGAGAACAACCAGATGGCCAGTTTGGTAGTACTGATGTGTAGTGATATTACAGCTTGTGACAGAGGTAAGAAAGTGTTGTATACCAGAGAAGTTGTGAAAGTCAAAAGGAGAGGACATGAAAATAGTTTGGATATGCAGAATGAGTGAGACCGAGGAGTTGAGAATGGCACATAGGTTGTGAGCCTGGATGACAGGAGGATGTTCCTTTCAATAGTGATAGAGGTGTTTAGAAGAAAGCAGTGTCACTAAAGTTTATTGATCATGGGAGTGACATGGTCAGACCTGTGTTTTAGAAATGTTACCTTGACAACTAGGTGGTGAATGGATTGGAGAGGGGAGAGTTTTGAGTAAAAGAAAGAAATTTCTCTTCTCAGGAAGGGATTTCAATAGTCTAGGCAAGAGATTATGAGACTTAATAAGAGTGGTGACTTTATGAATGGAAAGAAGGGGACTGATGCTAGAAACATCATGGAATCAGAATGGATAAAACTTGGCAATTGATTGGACATATGGAATGAGGGAGTTAGGAACTGAGGATGACTATAGCTGTGAACTTGGGTGACTGGAAGAATGGAAATGCCCTTCATAGAAATAAGGAAGTTCAGAAAACAAGTATATATAAAGGGAAAGAGTTGTTTAGACATTTTGAGCTTGAGATGCTTATGGGACATGCAGCTTGGAATGGCCAATGATAGTTGGTTATATAGGATGGGAGCCCAGGAAAGGAAACAGGGCTTCATAGCTAAAGTTGGGCATCATCTTCAATGAGATGATAATTTAAGCCATGGGAGATAATGGCATCAAAGGAAAGACAGTACAGCAAAGTAAGAAGGGAGCCAAGGATAGAACCTTGGAGAATTCCTCCAGTTAATGAATGGGGTATGGATGATGATCAAAAAAAGGAAACTCATTGAAAGGAGAGTACCCATGGAGAGAAGAATGGGTAACAATGCCATATACTGCAGAGAGGTTAAGAAATATAAGGATTGGGGGGGGGGGGGGAAGGACATTGAATTTGTCAATTAAGAGATTACTTGTAACTTTGGAGAAAGAAATTTCACTTGAGTGTTGAAGTCAGAAACCAAACTGCAGGAGGTTGAGAAATGCAAGGGGAGGAACGGAAGGAAATAAGTAGATAGCTTTTGACAGCAGTTCAACTGTAAAAGAAAAGAAAAAAATATATATTGAATATTATCTTGAGGGAACAGTGAGGTCAAGTTAGGGATTTTTAAAAAATGGATTGGAGATACCTGGGCATATTTGTAGGAAGAAGGGAATATGCCAATAAAGAGTTAGAAACTGAATACTGGATAGAAAGAAGGGATGATTACATGGGCATTTTGCTGAAGGAAAGGGCAGGGGGAGATAGGATCAATTCATCGAATGCACATTTATCAATTGTCTGCTGCATTCTAGGTGTAATGGAAAGATACAGTGATAAATTGAACACATTTACTCCCTTAGAGAATTTATGCTCAAATAAGGCAACATAATAAATAAAATATAAATTTGAATAAGGTAAGTGCATAAAAGAATTGTTGATGAAATGATCTCATTATGGTATGGTTGAGCCTAGATGAATTTTGATGGCCCTTGACTTACCGGGAAACCTAAGACTTCTTTTTAACCAAGCAAGCAAACAGGAAAAGGGTAATGGCTAATGATTGAGAGAGAAAAAGGAGGTCCAGTGAGAAGGTTTATTGATCTCCTGAGGTTTAAAGAATAACCCCAAGGCCAAAACCTTGAATGTTCTATTGACAGCTACTCAGTTCTAAATAAAATAAGGAGACACAGTGATAAAGGAAACAGTAGGGCGCACCCTCTTGAGGCCCAATTAGAGAAAAGAGTTCGTGGGACAGTTAGGTTAGTTCTTGCTACATACAGTCTCAGTATTCTAGCCTCTGACATCTTGATTGATTCTTACATTGAGCTTCCCTCGAAAATCAAGGCCAACATGAATGTGGGTAAAGCACAAAGACAAGCAGATCTAGTGTCAGGGTAGAAAACTGGCAGTGACATTCTCCTCTGAAGGATCTACTAAAATTTGATCCAAATGAATGGAGTTGACCTTATAATTCATAATAATTTTTTTTAATTATAGTTATAATTTTTCCTTGGTTAAATTATACTTAAATTTATTCAGGTTCATGCAACTGCATAAAAGGCAGGCTGTGTATATACCCCCTACACCCATTTAACATGGATGTGTATACGCATGTGTGTTTGTGTGTATGTATACATATATATGTGCATATATGTGTGCATATACACAAATACACACAGGGAATGTACATATAGGTATATTTGAGCACATATATACATGTACACATATATGTTTGTATATGTATATATATATACAAACATACATATATACAACATAGACATATGTAGATCTATATCTATGGATGTCTATATACTTACACATATATAAAGATATATATATATGTAGATAAAATATAGACATATAGATATGTATCTATATCTATCTGTATGTATTTATATATGTGTGTATGTATGTATCCTGTGATTCCAGGGACTCTAATAAAGACACTGTCTCTAGCAGGACACATCAACACCTTCTCTGCCACTTAATGCCTGACTAAAGTGATTGGGCACATGTAGATTAAGTGACTTGCAGAGGACCACTCCTCCAGGATCTGTTGGAGACAGAATTTGAACACTGACTTTCCTTAATCCTAAGATCTGTTCTCTACTGTGGCAGTCAATCTCTCACTCTTTCCATCTATGACTCCATGTTTCTGTCTCTGTGTCATTGTCTCTTGCTTTCTGTCTCTCCCTCTGCCTTTCTTTCTGTCACTCTCAAAAGTATATGGAAATTCTCCACAATAACACAGAGCATAGTCAAATCCAAGAAGAGACAATGAAGAATGGAAAAGCCTTGATCCTGATCTCAAGGCTGACAAACATCATTGTGTAAAACAATTTTGACATCATCACTGAACAGAAAAATAAAGAGCACAGGACAGAAACAAGAAGTGCATTGAATAAGAATTATACCTAATCAATTTTTCTGCTAATAATTCAATTCAATCAATTAATATTTAAATGCAAAATGTGTTCCAGGTACTCTGCTAGGCACTGGGGGGAGGGAGAGGGAGGGGAAAAGCCCCAGTATCATAAACACATCTTTATATCTTTCCAGGAGGCAGAGAAATACCTATAGAGAAGTTTCATTGGGAGGTCACTCAATCACATTGACTTTGTCCTCAGCAACACCAATAGGTGGATCTTCTCTGATTTATCCATCATAGGAGAAAGAATCATCTGAACAGATCAAACCATCAACTTCTCTGAAAGAAGATAGTCCTGGACATGAAAGAAGAGAGAGAAACAAGCACAGAGCACCCTGATGAGCAAGCTGCTTCATGCAGAAATTAAAGCTATCAAATTAGAATTAGAGGCTCATCCATCCAAGGAAGAAAAGGGAATCAATCAGAGACGATGCAGCTAATCTCAGCCATGAGACAATCCAGCGAAATCATTGTTCCAACTTAAGAAAAAGCAAATCAGTGAAGGGAAGGGCTCTACTCCTGTTTATTGATAATCTAGATTATTCCTCTTGGTGACTATTCCAAACCTTTTAAAGCTTCCTCAGAATCATCTCACTCCTATACATCTCAGTTGACCTGGACTTCTCACTGAGAAGACTGAATGAAGCCCTTGCATAGGAACATCTTCTGTTCCCTTTCATTATTTATCTTTGGTTTTTCAAATAACAAAGAATATAATTAGGACAGAATTGGGAAGTAAATAATAGGGAAAGACCTAATAGTGGAATCCTTAGTCCTGTCTCTGCAGGCAGAAAAGGGGTACAATCTCCCTCAAATTTCTTCTCCCTGAAGTGAGAAAGGTTTGCATCATGGTTGAAACCCTTTCAATGCCTCTGTTTCCAAGCAACTGACCATGACTTGCTGCTTCTCAGTTCTGCCTCTCACAGCTCCTTTGTCATGGTCTTAAAGTTCCTCTTATCACAGAGGCCTCCCAGGCTGTGGTTTGTTGTTCCTCCAGATTGAAGGAGTTGCGGCTGATGCTGCTTTTGTTTCGACAGGACAGAATCTTATCACTTTTGTGAGACTGCCCCTAGAGCCAACAGGCACTGAGATCCAATCAGCACATTTTCAACTCTTTTGTTATTTAGGCCTGCCAGACTTGGAAGACACAGAAAAGAGAGCTCTGGCAACTATGAAGACCTTGCTGATTAACTGCTCCTCTCACCCCAGAGACTTGTCCCAGCCTTTACTACTACCTAGATTAAGGAGAGTAAATTCCTTTTAACTCCCCTAAAGCCCTTGACAATTTGAAACTGGCCATGCGTATTGCCTTGGAATTTCAAAGAAGGATTTAGAACCCTTGGCCCTTCCTGCATTTCTCAAAATGTCTTCCTATCATCACCCATTGTCTCCTCTTTCCTTCTGGTTACAGAAGAAAAAAAAAAAACCAACCCAATCTCTTATTCTTCATTCAGGCTAACCTGTGTCTTTGATCCTATTCCTTCTTATCTCTTCCAGGACCTTTTGCCAGGAGTCATCTCCTTTCCATCACACACATTCAATTTTTCCTTCTTCAGTGATTCCTCAATCCTAAAAATCCCCCATCACTTAACCTTTCTACCCATCTAGCTCCTATTGCACTTCTGTCTTCTTCTTTGCTACTAAATTTCAGTTGCCACACACCCCCTCCTACCCAGCCCCCACCGCCTCTGCCCCAGCTAAGTACCTATACCTTTCTATTGAAATTCCCTCTCAAAGCATATCAGTGACTTCCTGTTCACCCGTGGTCTTCATCTTCCTTGGTGATATTAACTAGTCTTTCCTCCTTAGTAGCCTGCACTCCCCTGGCTTTACAATCCGGCTAGCAGCTGTTGTGGGGGTGAAAAACCAACACAAGCCCAACAACAAGAATGCTACCAGCACACTGCAAAAGCCCGGGTTCTTTTGATCTGCTTTAGTAAGGAAAGCAATGTTAAGGGGTTGACAAGCTTACTTTAATTCAGCATACAAATACCATTCACTAGTTCAGGGGAAAAAACCAGTACCCTGAACTTCGGAACAAATACAAACAAATTACAAACATCGACAGACAGACCTTGTCTTATTCAAATCCCAATACATAGTTACCAGAGTTTAACAAAGTCCCAACATCTGGGTTACAGGCTAGAGACCTCTTAGCTACAGCTGCCTGGAGTCTCCGCATCACCTCACCACCACGCGTGAGAGCCCTGCACAAATGGCTCTGTCTTCTCTTCTTATACCGGTTCAGACATCATCAAACATCATCTGAATGACCAGAACTTAGGATCCTATGATTGGCTCTTGAGTTAGCCCCTCCCCTTAGTACCCTGGGAGCTTCACACCCACATAGACTTAGCACCTAATAGGGGTTTGGGCCTGGGGCTTAGCACCTAGTAAGACTCAACGAAATACACTGAATTAATCAAAGGAAACAAAAGTCAAACTCTTCAAGGGCACTTGGTTGAACTGAGTGCTAAGAGCCCATTTTGCTTACCAACACAAACCACTCTCTCCTGGATTTTCTCCTACTCCTCTATCCACACCTTCTTTGTCTCATTCCTTGGCTCCTTGTCTTCTTTCTAACCACAGAGCATCCATGGTCCCCATAGTTTTGTCTTTGACCCTCTTCAGTTGTTTCTCTACACTTCTGCCCCTTGCTACTCCATCCATTTCCATGGTTTCAACTACCAAATCTATGCATAAGACTCTCAAATCTTTATTTCCAACTCTGTTCTAAGATCTAGATCTCCATTTGCAGTGGCCTTCAAGACCTCACTTCCTAGATATTTAGCTGCTGTTACAAATTCAACATGTCCAAAATTTGTCTTATCATCATCCCTCCAAATGCATTTATTATTATATGTTGCTATTCTTTTAAGTTTTATTAATATTTTCTTTTTTCTATCACTGTGATTTCCCAGTAATAATAATCTCTAGTAAAAAAACCATTTCTTGTAACAAATAAGTACAACTAAGGAGAACAAATGAACGCATTGACCATATATGAAAATGCATGCTTCTGGCTGCACCTGTAGTCCACCACCTCTCTGCCAAAAGGTAGGAAGTATATTCCATTATCAACCCTCCGAAGTCACAATTAGACACTGCACTGATCAGTGTTCTGAGATCTTTTAGTGTTCTTAAACCCATTTTTCTGTGTGATTTCATGATTTCTAGTTTTAGAATTGCCATTTATCATATATATCTTTGATTTTTCTTTCTCTGTCATCTCTCTTATATCTAAGTTTTCACCATTGCCTGTATACTCCACATCTATGGCTCTCATTGCCTCAATTCCCACTTTCTCTCTCCCACCGAAACCACCTTAATATGTCCCTCTATTGCCATCCTCCTGCACCATTGCAATAGCCTTCTAACAGGTGTTCCTCTAGTCATAGTATCCTACTTTCAATCCATCTTTTATCATGCTTCCAAATTAAACCTTCTGGCACATATCACACCTTTAGAAAAAGAAATAAAAAAATCTTAAATAGCTTCCCAATGCCTACTAAAGTTCAAGCTTCTTTGTTTGTCATGCAAAAACTTCCATGTTTATCTCCTTTTGCTTTGCTCTATACCTGAACCAAACAGGACTATGCTCCTTAAACATAACTTACTCTTTTGGGCCTTCATTCTTTGCTCATACTGTTCTTGCATATTGACTGTCCTCCTGCATAATTGCAAATTCCTATCCATTCATTATTGCTAAATTCCTACTAATCCTATAAAGATCAATTCAAAGACCACCCCCTACATGATGAATTCTTCCTTGGTGTGCTACCCTTCAACAATAATATTTACTCTCACATGGTAGATGCTTAATGCATGATTATTATTAGCTGGCCAGCATGTATTTTGTACCTCTTTAATGTATTTTTCATACAGTATGTTGTGTTATCTGTGCTTACATTTCAAGCCCCTCTTAGACTGTAATCTATCAGATGTAGAAATTGCATCATAGTTATACTTGCATCCTCCCCAGGGTTTATATGGGAAGTATTTAATAAATATTTTTTAAAAAGCAACATGATTGTTACAACAAATATCTTCAAGCAATCGGGTCACTTCATAATTGAGGGGAAGGGAGCTTGGGACTGTAGAACAGGTGAATGAGTTTGGCCCAGAGCATTCACATGGATGATTCACAAATCGGAGCAGAGATTTTCTGTAGCAGAAAGTCTCAAAGTCTTAGAAAGTCTTTGAGGACCTCTGAGGAGCAAGATGCTCTAGGCAACAGACCATGTAACAAATGAGGACTGGGGAAATACAGCTGAGGAAAAGCTTAGAAAACTAAGGCAGTACCCAGCCAGAAACTGGGTGATTCCCTTATCTATTCTTCCTAAAGATATATTTTCTTTTTTGGAGAGGTAGAGAGATTAGAGTGATACAGACAAAAGAAAAAGAAAAAAAGAGACCTCTAGGTATGGATTCAGTGGCTCTTCAATCTCCTTGTCTCTACTCACATGGCCATTTCCAGCCTTTATTATTTTTCTCCTAGACTATTACAGTAGTCTCTTAATAGGTTTCCCTAACTTCAACTTCTCATTCAAATCCATTCCCATCTCCCAACTACCAAAGAGATTTTCCTGAAGTACAGGTCTTACCTACTCAATAAGTTCCAAAAGCTCTCTATTGCTTCAAGGATATAGTATAAACTCCTCTGTTAAGCATTTCAAACCCTTCCCAATATGGCCTCAGCTTACCTTTCCAGAACTTTTTTACATTATTCTCCTTCTCTTACTATGCAATTCAGCCAAATCTACCATCTTGTTCTTCCTCATAAACAGAACTCCATCTCTTGTTTTCATGTCTTTGCACTGGCTGTCCCTATGCCTAGCATACACTCCATCTTCACTCTTATTCTTGTGCATACAACTATGTATATGTAAGATATATACAGGGAAAATCAGAAGCAATGTTGGAAGGAAAACACTAGCATTAAGGAAGATAAGGAAAGGCTTCTTATTTGTAGAAGGAGCAATTGAACTCAGAGACTTGAAGGAATCCTAGGAAGCCAGAAAGTAGAGACAAGGAAAGAGAGGATTCTAAGCATGGGGGACAGCCAATGAAAATTCACACAGTTGGGAATGTCACTGAATATGTGGAAGTGATTAAGGAGTAAGAAGACTAGAGAGATAGGAAGGATAGGAAGGGGTCAATTTGTGCAGATCTTTAAAAGCCTAACAGAGGATTTTATATTTGATTCTAAAGGTAGTAGGGAATTTATTGAATGGGGTGGGAGAATAGGGTGACATGGTCAGCTGTGTTCAGCTGTGTACCTTAGGAAGATCACTTTGGAAGCTGGAGGATGGACTGAGGTCAAGGAGAGACTTAAGGCAGAGAGCTCAACCAGAAGACTATTTCAGTAATCTAAAGATGAGGTAATGCTACCACCTGGGGCCAACTGGCAGCAGTGTTAGAGAAGAAGAAAGGTACATATATAAGAGATATTTCAAAGATATAATTGGAAATATTTAGCAACAGATTAAATGGACATGAGGAATGAGAGATTGAGGAATTAAGGATGACATCTAGATTTCAGCTGGGTAACTGAGATGATGGTAGTGCCATCAATAGTAGGGGTGAAGTTTTGAAGAGGGTTTAAGGGAAAGATAATGAGTTCATTATTAGACATGTTCAGTTTAACATGCCTATGGAACATTCAGTTCAAATTATACAATAAGCAGTTGAAGATGTAAGGGATTTGTGCTTGCTAAATAGACCTGAGAATCACCTGTATAGAGATAATTGGATCCATGGGAGCTGATGATATTACCGAGTGAAATAGTATCTTGGGAGAAGAGAAGGTGCCCCAGGACAGAATCTTGAGATACATCCAGGGCTAGCAGGTGTGACCTTGATGAAGTTCCAGCAAAGGAGACTGAGAAGATGTCAGACAAAAATAAAACCAAGTACGAGAAATAGGAGAAAGCAGTGTCAAGAAAACCAAAGGAAACGATAATGTCCAGAAGGTTAGATAGGTAGAAGAACCAACAGAGAATGGTGTTCCAAAAACCAAGAGAGAAGAGAGTGTCAAGAAGAGGGAGATCAATAGTGTCAAAGTCTACAGAAAGGACAAGAAGGATGAGAATTTTTGAAAGGTCATTAAATTTGGGAGCTAAGAGATTCTAGGTAACTTTGTAGAGAGCAGTTTCAGTTGAATTGAAGAATAAAGCCAAACTGAAGAAAGTCAAGAAGAAAGTAAAAGGAAAGTGGAGGCATCAATCACAGATAGCTTTCTCAAGGAATTTAGGCTCAAAAAGTGGGGGGAGCTATAGGATGATTACTAGCAGGGATGAGCTGGTTAAATAAGGTGTTTTTTTGTTTGTTTGTTTTAAAGAATGGAACACCAACTTCTGGGAGCCAAGATAGCAGAGTAAGGGGTAAATTGCCATAACTCTCCCATATTCACCTCTAAACAACCATAAAATAGCACTCCAAAATAAATCCTGGAACAGCAGAACCAGAAGAAGATGGGGCAAAACAATCTTTTAGCCCAAGAAATTTGGAAGATTGGCAGGATAAGTCTGTCTCACTCAGTTAAAAAGGAAGCTCAGTCCAGGACAGGAAATATTCCAGCAAGCCAGCAATAAGCTCTACCTCAGCAAACCATCAGGAGATCCTGAGCCACAGTGCAGTGAAGTAGGCAAATGCCAACACCAGGACTCCCCATGTGCCTCAGCATAGCCAGGGAAATGGCAGACTCCAGCTCTGAGAAACCACCACATGCTTCAGTGTATCCCTGGGCAAACAGGCAACTGAGCTACCAGAACTCCACATGCTTCAGCATAACCCTGGGGAAACACAGAAACACCCCATTTGCCTCAACACATGCCAGACACCAGCACAAGGACCCCGGCCCAGCATCAGGTAAACTGCCAGACCCTTACAACCTCCAGCAGTACCAGCCACCCCCTACCTGACCCCCTCAGCACAGCACCAGATGCAAGGGTCCCCTGTGGGCCTCAGAACAGCATCAGTGCATAACCAGGTAAATAGTCACGGCCTGCAGACCCTGGCACAGCTCAAGACAATGCCCATTCCACCCTGGAGTAGAGCTCAAATTTAAAAGAAAGGGAAAAAGGTCAAAAAATGAGCAATCCCCCCAAAAAACTGATCATAGAAAGTTATTAGGGTGACAGGGAAGATCAAGACACAAATTCAGAAGAGGACAACAATGTCAGAACAAGTATGAGGAAAGCCCCCCAAAAAACAGAAAGTGGTCTCAAGCCCAAAAAGAACTCATGGGAAAGCTTAAAAAGGAGCTTAAAACAGAGGAAGAAGAAAAATTGAGAAAAGAAATGAGAGTGACGTAAGAGAATTATGGAGAAGACTCAACAGCTTGGAAAAAGAAAACAACTGCTTAACAAGTAGAACTGGCCAAATGGAAAAGGAGATACAAAAATCCACTGAACAAAACAACTCCTTAAAAAGTACAATTGGCCAAATGGAAAAGGAAGTAAAAAAGCTAACTGAGGAAAACAACTCCTTGAAAGTTAGAATTGGGCAAGTGGAAGCTAATGTCTCTATGATACATCAAAAGCCAATCAAACAAATTCAAAAGAATGAAAAAATAGAAGAAAATGTAACAAATAACCTGGAAAGTAAATTCAGGAGAGAGAACATAAGAATCATTGGACTATCTGAAAGCCATAATTAAAAGGGGGACCTGAACAGCATCTTTCAAGAAATTATCAAGGAAAACTGTCTTGATATCCTGGAACCAGAGGGCAAAATATCCATTGAAAAAATACACCAATCACCTTGGGAAAGAGATTCCAAAATAAAAACTCCAAGGAACATTATGGCCGAATTTAAGAATTATCAGGTCAAGGAAAAAAAATATTGCAAGTGGTCAGAAAGAAACAATTCAAATATTGGTAAGCTACAATCAGAATTATACAGGACTTAGCAGTTTCAACAATAGAGGATCAGAGGTCATAGGATACGATATTTCAGAAGGCAGAAAAACCTAGGACTACAACCAAGAATCACCTACCCAGAGAAAAGAAGTATAACACTTCAACGGGGAAAATGATCATTTAATAAAATAGAAGGATTTCATGCTTTCATAAGGAGACCAGAACTGAACAAAAAAATGACTTCCAATATCAAGACCCAAGAAAAGTCTAAAAAGGTAAAAAGGGAAAAGAAAACATAAGGGATTCAATGGAGCTGAGCTATTTATATCCATATATGGGAAGATGATACTTGAAATTCTTAAAAATTATACCACTAATAGTACAGCTGGAATGAATATACATAGACAAAGGGTATGGGTATAAGGTGAATTGGAGGGAATGACACAAAAATAATTAAGGCATGAAAAAAGGAGTACACTGGGTACAGAAGGAAGGGAGAGGTAGAATAAATTATTTCACATGAAGAAGTGCAAAAAACCTATTACAGTGGATGGAAAGATAGGAGAGTGGGTGGTAGGCATTTCTTGAAACTTACTTTCATCAGTACTGGTTCAAAGAGGGAGTAACATACACAATCAGTTGAATATAGAAATCTCTATCTTATCCAACTGGGAAGTAGGAGGGGAGGAGATTAAGTAAAGGTGATGGCTCTGACAGAAGACAGGGCAGACTGGGGGAGGTGGTAGATGGAAGCAAAACACTGTTGAGGAGGGAAAGGGTGAAAGGAGAGAGAAGACAAACAAGAGGGAAAAATAGGAAGGAGGAAAATACAGTTAGTAATCATAACTATGAATATGAATGGGATGAACACTCCCATAAAATGGAAGCAGATAGCAGAGGGGAGCAAATACCAAAATCCTATAGTATGTTGTTTAAAAGAAACATACTTGAAGCAGAGAGACATGCACAGAGTAAAGATAAGGAGTTGGAGCAGAATCTATTATGCTTCAGCTGAAATAAAAAAAAAAGTAGAGGCAGCAATCCTGATCTCAGACAAAGCAAAAGCAAAAATAGACCTAATTAAAAGGAATAAAGAAGGAAACTACATCTTGCTAAAAGGTCCTATTAGATAATGAAGTAATATCAATACTAAACATATATGCACCAAGGGGTGTAGCATCCAAATTCTTAAAGGATGGAGAAGGAAAAATTCATGACCAAACAAGACATAGATAGCATTACAAAATGTAAAACAATTAATTTTGCTTATATTAAATTAAAAAGATCTTGCACAAACAAAACCGATGCAACCAAGATTAGAGGGAAAGCAGAAATCTGGGAAACAATCTGTACAGCAAGTATCTCTGATAAAGGCCTCATTTCTCATAATTATAGAGAACTGAGTCAAATTTATAAGAATACAAGCAATTACCCAATTATAAATGGTCAAAGGATATAAGAAGACAGTTTTCAGATGAAGAAACCAAAATTATATACAGGCATATGAAGACATTCTCTAAATCACTTTTGATTAGAGAAATGCAACTTAAAACAACTCTGAGGTACCACCTCACACCTATCAGATTGGCTAATATGACAAAAAAAAGGAAAATGACAAATATTGGTGAGGATGTGGGAAAATAGGGACACTAATTCACTGTTTGGTAGAGTTGTGAACTCATCCAACCATTCTGCAGAGCAATTTGGAACTATGCCCAATGGGCAACCAAACTGTACATAGCCTTTGATCCAGCCATACTGCTATTAGTTCTGCATCCCAAAGAGATCAATAAAAAGGGAAAAGGACTTGCATGTGAAAAAATATTTTAGCAACCTTTTTCATGGTGGCAAAATATTGGAAAGCTAGATGATGCCCATAAATTGGGGAATGGCTGTGGTATCTGAATATAATGGAATACAATACAGTAGTACAGAAGTACAATAAGAAATGATGAACAGGCAGATTTCAGAAAAAACCTGGAAAGACTTGTACAAACTGATGCAAAGTGAAATGCGCAGAATGAGGAAAACATTGTAGTACACAGTATCAGCAATAACTATCAGTGACCCAGTTCTTCTCACCAGCACCAAGACAAGTACAAGGGACTCATGAAGGAAAATGCTACCCACATCCAGAGAAAGAACTAATAGACTCCGAGTGCAAATCAAAGCATACTTTTAAAACTTACTTTATTCTTTTTGTGATTTTTTTCCTTTTGATCTGTTTCTTCTTTCACAACTGTGACTAATGGAAATATGTTTTACATGATAGCACATGTATAACCTATGTCAATTTGCCTACCATTTTTGGAAGAGGGGAGGGAGAAATTTTAGAATTCCAAATCATAGAGGAGCATCATAGAAGAGACAATCTGCTGGAGGAGACAGGATGGCATGGGATATATGTGTGGCATTTGGTGGATCTCTCCTTGGATTGTGACCAGGAACAATTGATTCAAATATAAATGAGAATTACAAATGAAATACTCTGAGACCAGATGAGAGAGGTCAAATTGGAGAGACAAGATGTACACACGCGTATATACACAACATGCATAGAGATTAGTGAATAAGAGAGTATGTTACTCAGTATTATATACTGCTAATATGAGTGTTCATGTAAATTTTCAGACAATAATTGAAAATTTGGTGAAGGATGGAAAGGCTTTGTTGAGGAGGAGAATGTCAGCTGGGACTTAAAACATGAGTAGGAGATAAACAGAGAAGAGGGGGCAGCAGACGATAGTTGACAAGCCTTTATTAAGCACTCACTATGTGCCAGGCACTATGCTAAGTACTGGAGATAGAAAGAAAGACAAAACACACAGAATAGCAATACCACATTGGAAATGAGGATGATTAGTGTAGTGACAGGAAAGAGGCAGAAATCAGCATGGCAGATCACAAATAGATGAATAATAAAAAAAGAACATAAGAATTAGGCTGGAGGAGGAAAAAGAGAGAGGGGAGAGGAGGGAAAGACTAAAGGGCTTAATTCATCTGGTATTCAAGTGGAGGCTAAATAATCACGTGTTGGGATATTGTAGAAAAGACTCAGGCATCAGATAGGTATAGAAACCATAGCTTCCCAAAGTTGGCAATACCGCCCCTTGGGGGATGCTGGAATGATCGGGTGGGGGCAATAGTAGCCTTGGGTGCAATTGGGGTACGTTGAATAAAAATAAGGGTTAACCTACACTAACCCCGGGGTGGGAGACGCTGAGTAATTTTTTTAAAGGGAACAGTAGGCCAAATAAGTTTGGGAAACTTTGGATGATTCTTCAGGCCCCCTCCAACTCTTAGGTTCTATGAGGAGAGAATTCTCAAGAGGCCTTCTGTCTGGGACAAAGGTTTTGTATGAATCACTAATATCAATAGATATATAAATCTATCTCAAAAGTAGTGGTTGAGCCTAGCCCTCATTCAACAGCAATCAACCAAATATTTGGTCTTAAGACATTCACAACTGATCTACTTTCTGGCCTTCAGCATTCCTCTTGATGGCATCTCTCTTGATTCTTCTGTGCATGCTGATTCTTGGAATCCCTTGGAAAGCAGGGACAAGCCTGCTATTTTTTGGCCAACATCTGGCAGCTGCTCCTGCTGGCTATGCCTCCTGGTTGTCAACAACAGTGATCAAAGCGACGGTGATGTAATTGATGACACACTATGAGAAGAGCTTGATTGTGACTGGGCTGTGTTCTGTGAGGGTGTTTAGGAGTTTGGCTTCTCCTAGCTCTGGTCCAGAGAAAATGCTGTTGCAAATAACCTAGAGGAACCCTCAACAACAACCACAACTCCATGAACCAACAACTCTCAGGTAGAGAGATGAATCCATTTGCAAAAGTCACCTCAGAGAGGCAAACTACACTCCCCCCACTTCTCTTTTTAACTGTGCCTCGACTATTTCAATAGCCCTCTAATTAGTCTCCCTGTCTCATCTCTTCCTACTCCAAACCATTCTTGACTCAGCTGCTGAAGTCATTTTTCCTCAAGAGCAGGTCAGACCCTATCACTTCCCTGCTTCATCAAAACCAGTGGCTCCTATTACCTCCCAGACTAATTATCAAGTCTTCAGCTTGGTATTTAAAGTTCTTCAAGAGCAAGCCCCAACCAACTCCTCTGGAATCTGGAATTCTAGGCTTAGAACCAACTTGGTTTCTGGGCTTAGAATCCATCTGAACCAGGCAACCTCCCTATGTCCAACCTGTCCTCAGGGCTGAAAAAAAACACTGGGTTCTCATTCAAGTGGGTACACTAAGTGGCATTTTAAATGTAGTGGTCAGAGAGTCTTTTAATTTGGCTTTAAGGAAACTTTTCATTTCTCCACAACGGATGGGAGCAGCAATAGCAGGGGAGAAGAGCATTGAATGGTATCTTCCTGTCTCAGCAGCAGCCTTCCTATCATAAGCTTCCTTGCTCGCTCTCACTCTCTCTCCCTCACTCTCTCCCTCTCCCTCTCTCTCTCTCTCTCTCTCTCTCTCTCTCTCTCTCTCTCTCTCTCTCCCTCACTCTCTCTCTCTCTCTCTCCCTCACTCTCTCTCTCTCTCTCTCCCTCTCTCACTCTCTCTCTCTCTCTCTCCTCCCCCCCCCCCCTCTCTCTCCCTCACTCTCTCTCTCTCTCTCTCCCACGCTCCCCCTGCGGCAAGCTGCAGAATGGGAGCTGCGAGTTGGGAAGCCAGCCGGCAGCTGTCACACAGTGGAGGCAGGCAGCCTGGGCAAAGAGTGAACCTACTCTGTCATTTAGGATGAATCACTGGGATCTGGCAATAATCTCTATTTTTCTGGTCGTGGTCGGGGAGCAGCCCAAAAGCTACACTGGACCAGACAAAGGTAAAGAAGCTTCTTTTTGCATTGTTTGTTGGTTTCTTCTTTACCTGTTTTTCTTTTCAAAGTGTCTTCAGGGCTGGGCTGCTGGGAGCTATGGGTTGCTGCCAGGCTCGGGCTCAGCCTAGCATGAGGAGACTTCCAGTGGGTGTTTCAGCACCTGGCACTGCATGCCAGCAGGGTGCCTCCCAGGCATTAACCCTTTCTGGGCTGCATAGGGGAGGAAGGGACCAGATGCAATGAGGCACATGGTGAGCTTTATATGTTGCAACCCAGATACAACTTCCAGATGAAATTTCCATACGTACCTGTACCTGTGAATGTGAGTGGGATTACACAAGTCTGGAGTGGTCCATGGGCTCTGGGCTCGGCTACAGGGACTATCCCTGTGTGTTGTACAGGCTCCTGGCAGATCTACTCCCTGGAGATTTATTTTCTTCAATTTCATCACTTCATGAGTTGGTCTCGTGGGTTGATGTAAGCCATCTAGCATTCAGTATTTTCTTCAGGAAACCTTCAGGATACTAGCTGGCTAGCTCTAATTAATTTTTTTAGAGTTATGTACAACTATTTGTTAAATCCCCAAGACTTATGAGGTACCAATGCCATCCAGGGTTGAGTGTTCTGAGTCCCTCCCGGGATGCTTATACTTCAGGCAGAAGATGCCTCCTTTTGGCAAGGGCAGTGTGCTTCCTTAATGCCATTCCCTATCCATTGGCTACCCCTGGCCGGCAGCCACCCCACTCCAGAACCCATGAATCCTGCTCTTTACCTCTGGAATGGTTTTCTTTCATCTAGCTGAGAAGGCATGTCACAGGGACAGGCAGCTTTCTGTTGCTGCAGTCCTGCACTTTGACTATTTCTGTCTTCTAATTGGAGCTGCTGCCTCCCTGTCACGGCCTCCTCATCCACACAGTGCGCACCTCATGCGTTTGCTTTAAACAGGCTCTAAGAGCCAAGGATCTGCCTTCGTGGGGGCTGGGAGGCTAGAGGAGGTTGTGCCTGCTCCCAAAAGCAAACATAGCAATCTAATGTGCTGAGCAAGGAGCTGTTTGTGGGATCACTCAGACAGGTATGATTTAGACAGGAGAGATAAAGACCAGGTTGGTTCAAGCCCCTCAATATGGTGTTTTCAAATGGGTCCTCCACTCTTGCCTCCTTATTTGTGAGAAAAGAAAACTAAATAGTCTATTTAATTATGTGAATAGAGGAAAGGATCCAGTCTATCCCAGGAAGAGGACAAGTTATATGTTGCTTCCATCTGGTAACCCAGCTAAGATCCCTACTGCTGCTGTAGATTTCAAACCCAATGTTTACAAGAGGTCATGGACAGGGAAAAATCTTGATCAGTTCAGGGTGTTTGGGAATTATGTTCTTTTTTCTCTCTACCCGGGGAATTGTTGAATTCATTAGCCTTACCCATCATCTCTAGCTCTCCATGTCCAAATCCCCAGAGCCATTGCAAGGCCATTCTATGCTTTTCATGATACTTCTTCAAGGGCTGGGCAGAACTAGAATAAACTTGACATTTGAGCAGATGTTGAAAGCATGCTGAGATGCTTAAAATGTTATGGTTGTGTTGTTTCTAGAATTAATGACTTCTCTAGAGTCTTATAGACATACTGAGGCTGTCACCTTCTGTGGTGAGTGAGTGATGAGCCTTCTGTCTGTGAGATTGCTGGGACCTTAGCCCTCTAATCTCCTGTTTATGCCAGCCATTGAACTTGCTTCTTCCATGCTTTAAAGTTGGCCTTTCCCAATTGATTAGTTCCATTCTCTAAAACTCAACGCCTTGAATGGGCAGCTCTTGGCAAAATCTCAAGGGAGAGGTTTGGCTCTTCTTGGTCACTGGGAGACTGTGGCACTTGGGTTCGGTGGTTTTAAGGTAGAAACATGTGGTGCCTTGCAGTGGAAGAGGGTCTGCCATGTTTCTTAAATAGGCATGCTAAGGATATTGCTAGATGAGCTCCACATCCTCACCCAGAGACTCTCAGATTCCCTTGTGCTGTTTTGCAAGCTTGGGCAGTGATAGGGGTAGAGCTATAAGCAGAAATTCTTTTAAATGGGACAAAAAGTTGAAGGGGGTGGTATTAATGACATAGGGGGCAGCATGATGGTAGGGAAATTGACCACTGGTGGTAAAGGGAACAATCCGGTTGTGGATGTAATCATGCCAAAAGAAGGGTACCCCCCAAGAGCCCATCCTTCCCCTTGCCTTTGCAGAAAGGCATGCCCAAGATACAGACCCTAGGCACAACAACCAAGTGATGATTATGCTGCATGGTTGTTCAGGGGTAAGGCAAGGAGGTGTTGGGGCAATGGTCACTTTGTTGAGGTAGCACACTGCCTTGAAGAAGCTCACCTTCCTGGATGTTGTCACCTTTGATCAAAGCCCCACTCACCCTGTACTACTTAAAGCTCCAGAAAGGAATTATGGAGAAGTGAGCATAGGACCTAAAGGAGTGCTACCAATTTTATGGTTTGCTAAAAGGATATAAATCAACAAAACTATAACTCTTTCTCCTATTCCCAGAATCAAATAATTGTGTTTTGATCAGGTGTATGTATCTGGGTACATGTTATTTCAGTGCAATAGAAAGCATGTTCCTTGAGTGTAGAGACCTTGTCTTTGTTTTCATAGCCTCAACAAGTTGTATAGTGTCTGATACACAGGCGGTGCTCAATAGATCCTTGTGGAATTGAGTAGAATTGTTGGTTCCATGAAACACACTGGAATATAGGTAGTAATACTGAAACACATGCTTGAATTGTGGAGCGTGTGGGGGGGGGGGGTATAAGTTATGCAATTTCATAGGAAACGGTAAATCAATTAGCCTCTGGTGTAATGTGGACAAGTGGAAATTGCATTTGCAAAAGCTACCTCAGATAGGTGCTAGCTAGGTAGTGCTGTGGGTGGAGCTCTGTGTCTGAAATCAGAAAGACCCATCTTTATGAGTTCAAATCTGGCCTCAGACACTTACTAACTATGTGACCCTGGGCAAGTCACTTAACCCTGTTTGCCTCAGTTTCCTCATCTTCAAAATGAACTGTAGAAGGAAAATGGCAAACCACTCCAGTCCATTTGCCAAGAAAACCCCAAATGGGATCATGGAGAGTCAGACATGACTTAACAACAACAACCTCAGATGTGTATTTGCCATTCCCAGTCTCCTTCTTTCCTGTTTCTAGACAATCTCAATGGCCTTCTAATTGGTCTCCCTGCCTCAAGTCTTTTCTCACTCAAAACCGTCTTTAACTCAGCTACCAAAGATATTCTTCTCAAGCTCAGGTATATGTTACTCCCTTACTCAATAAACTCTAATGGTTCCCGCTTATCATTGGCATCAAATATGAAGTCTGTTATTTGGCAATTAAAGCTTTTCATAACATGCCCTTCATACATTTCCAGTCTGCTTAGTCACCTCCACACAGGTTTTTTTCTTTCTTTCTTTGTATTCCCAGACATTAGCACCATGTCCAGCACATAATGAATGTTTAATAGATACTTGTTGACTGACTATGGGTCTAGGGGCAGAGTTAGAAAGTTACCTGCATTTTAGAGGCTGAGGAGGACTGGTCTGCACCAGCCATTGGGCTGAACAGTCTATCAGTGGACTGCTCAGAGAAGCACTTATGATTGTACGCTAGGGCCCTCCAGGCACAACATGAGAGTTGTTTATTCCACTGCATGGGGCATCCATGGCTTTTGCATTTAAGAAGAACTCCTGGGAGCACAAACAGACTCTTTCTGGCTAAGTCAGGGATACAAAAATGCCCCACTATTAAGTTTATTTTGTCCCTGGGAGACATCATAATGTCATCAGCTTCATGGCTTCTTTCTACCTGGAAAATTATTTAAATGTAGACAGTTCACACAGAGACAGAATATTTTTGGTGTAACTTAGCAACAACATAGAGAAGAGAAGGAGGGGAGGGAGAGAGAAAAAAAAAACTCATGCCGACATCCATAGCTTATGCAAATCTTGGACTGAAATAGTCCCAGCCCTAGCAGATTCAGTCCCTAGAAGGGTTCCTGTTGGATCATGTCAACCTAGTTCGTTTATTATAATTAACTATACCAGACAGCTTCCCTAATTACCCAAGTCAGGGGCTTGGGCTATCAGGTTCGAAGGGTGTGTGGAGACAACTGCTTTCGGACTAAGAGCTGACTTAATGTGATTGCCTTCGGAAAGCTGCATTAGCTTCTAATTAAGGCCAGCCATCCAGAGCCCAAGCTTTAAACTCAGCATCAAAGTATGGGAGAAGAATGATTACTGTGCCTCAGGCTCCAAGGTGACCATTCTTTTCCTCTGAATTTCCTCTCTCGGGTTCACTCCATAACTGTGCCTTCATGAGATTCCATTCTTTGTGAGATTTATCACTACAGGTAGAGGTAGGAAGCACTGTTATATCCAGAGACTTTCATGATACTGCTTTGGAGAGCTGGATTCTAGTCTTGCCCCTTATATTAATTATATCTAGAACCTAGAAGTCATTTAATTTCACTGTATTCCCTTCATCTGCAAAATGACATGGTAGGCCTAGATTTAAAGTCCCTTTCAACTCTGTTAATCTAAAATTCTGAGAATTTTCTTTCCCACCAGAAGAGGGAATCTAGATCTTACTGCTTTGGGGATGGCTGTGGCATGGGAAATCTCAGAGAAAAACATGACAGGAGCCATCAAAAAAGGGTCAAGGAATTGTAGACATTTGCCAGAGCATTCTTGAAAGCTGTTATTTCTCTGAATGTAACAGCCAGCATTCCAGTAGTAATCACTTGGAATGAGGAGAGACAAGCCCTGTCTTGGATACGAAAGCTGAGGGAGAAGGAAGAGTAGAGGATGACTTTGAGCCTATCCATTTGGATTTCTAGAGGGGATGATGATCTCCTGACAGAGACAGGTGCTGAGCAGTACTTTATGTTAATGTTTTATATAACAATGAGTAGTAATTTTTCATTATTGTTGTTCAGTCATTTCAGTCATGTCCAACTCTTTGTGATCCCATTTGGGGTTTTCTTGGCAAAGGTACTGGAATGGTTTGCCATTTCCTTCTCCAGATTGTTCTACAGATGAGGAACTAGGGTAAATAGGGTTAAGTGACTTGCTCAGGGTCACACAGCTAGTAAATTTCTGAGACCAGATTTGAACTCAGCTTCTCCTGACTCCAGGTCTGGCACTCTATCCACTATGTGTATCTAGTGAGGAAACATTGTTCTGGTTCTGGATATTGGATCCCTGCCTTTACTCTATTTTAAGGGCAATTGATAGGTCTGAAGAACTATAATATGCCTTAGCTACAAGGTGTATTTGTGATCAGAAAGGATAACCAGAAGGCAAAGAACTAGAACGATCAAGCCAAAAGCTTCTCCAGGGTGTCAGCTCATCCAAAGTGCTAGCCAGGGCTCATCAGATGGAGGTCAGAGTAGCAGTCAAGGCTGGTAGTGTGTGTACAGTGGGGAAGGGAGAATAGTGTGTGCCCATCACAGAACCTATTAGGTGCTAAGATGCAAGAAAAAAGCACAAAGCATGGGCAGATAACCAGTCATCTCATGGAAGCCTTCTTCAAGAAGAGGTTCCTTCTGGTGATGGCTTTCTAACCATATCCCTTCCTTGTGCCACTGGACCTGGAGGTCTCGGTATGGCTATCAGGAGACTTTGGAAATAGCAACAAGATGATACAGGTGAAACTTGCTGAGAGATATTTTTAGCTTACTGCACAGTGCTATTCATTATCTATGGAGAATTTTTCCTTCTCCACTTCTTCAAGTTCTAGCTTTGGAAACTCAGGCTATACTCAGACAGGAAGAGAACATTTGATGCAAAGTTTTTCAGTGACTGTGTATTTATTAGCATCCACTTCGCCATTAAAAAATATTCTTTAAGCATCTACTTGGCCAATACCCGGAGTGATCAAACACTGACCTTACCCTCAGACAGCTCTTTGCTTTCAGATTGAAATTTAGGCAGGCAGAGAATGCTCACAGACTTGTCATAGCATGCTACAGTGGAAGGAATGTTATGTTTGGAGTTAGAGGACCTGAGTTCAAATCTCTGGTCTGCCACTTATTATCTGCCTAATTTTGGGAAAGTCATGTTGCTTTCTAAGTCTTGGTTCCATTATCTATAAAACTGGGGGATTAGATTTCTTGGACTCAAAGGTTCCTTTTAGTTCTATGATTTCCCAAATATTATTCTTAAATACTTCTAAGGATCTTCTCCATGATGCTTCCTCTTTTCCCCACTCCCACTCCTAAAAATATTGCCTTGAATCACACACACACACACACACACACACACACACACACACACATACACACACACACACACACATACAAATATTACTATCTGTGTGTATATTGTCTTCCCCAATCAAATGTAAGCTCCTAGAGATCAGGGATGATTTTATTACCATTTTTGTGTCCCTAGTGCAGTTCTGACACACAATAGACTTTTATTAAGTGTTGTTGTTTGACTGACTCACTGATTTACGGTGCAGGCACTCCTTTCGATCATGCAGATTTCAGTCCTTCTACAATTTAGTAGATGGTCATTGACAGTTGCTTGCTATCTCTTCTCTCGTCCCCCCAACCCCGCCAAAAAGATGTCCAAACCGATGACGAACCTCTGTATTTTTTCAAAGCTGGACCTCAGATAGCAGAAACACAGTATATAATCAATCAGTGGGCCCATTCTTGTAGCCTATCCAGTTGTTAGAGTGTGCCAAAACTTGTGTTTTTCAGCCACAAACTTCAAGACCCCACGGTCACTTCCGTACCACAGTAAGAAATCAAAGAAAGACTTTAGTCGAGTAAGTTAAAAAAATTATAAAACATGTCTGGGCAATGAAGTCAGAGTGTTTGGCATGCTACTCAGTAGGGCCACGTACTTGAGGATGAGGATGAAATTCTCTTTCCCATGAAAAAGATTCCAGTTACAACAATGTTGAGGTAGTCAAAGCAACATTCCATAGCCCCAGAATCCTGGTTGCTGTTACAAATTAGTAACTTCTCTTCCAATCCAAATGAAGCCATTCAGTAGAGAAATCAGACCCTAAACCCCTAGTGCATTTGATGGATACCACTCATTTGGGTGGTTGGGGTTTTTTTGATGTTTTGTTTTATTTTGTTTTTAATTCCTCATAATTTCCCCCAACCCAACAGTTTTGAAAAATTTGTAAAGTCATTTTCTCTGGCGCAAAATTTTCCCCCTTAGTGCTTAATTTCAGTTCAGATTGAATTTTTATGAACAAATGATAAGGAACCCCCGGCAGCCTTAATTACCATATAGAGTACAGTCCCAGCAGTTTCAGCCAAAGTCTTCATATTAATCAAATGAGAAACATTTTCCAGGACAGGAAGCAAGAGAATTTGATTTTCTAGGGAGCTTCTACAGAGAGAGAGAGAGAGAGAGAGAGAGAGAGAGGGAGAGAGAGAGAGAGAGAGAGAGAGAGATGTTGCCAACACACCTCTGCATCCATCCCTTCTCTCCTCCCTTACATCCAGACAATGCTACCTGTTTCTATAACTGCGAAGTTTTTGGGAGTTTGGGAACGCATAGTACAGACCTCAGAGTCAGGAAGACGTGGGTTCAGCTGCTACCTCTGATGCATACTGACTGTGGAACCCTGGAAAAGTCACTTCATTTCTCACTGCTCCAGGCAATACTGTGGTATTATAAATTGAAGAGCAACCACTAATTTGCATCGATGGAGATAGTTTCTTCATTAGAAGTTCCTCATGCCAATGAAATCATAAGACAGCCCCATTCTGCCCCACAACCCAAATCAACCTGCCTCAAAAAATCAAGACAAAAGCTAAATGGTGCTTAGGTAGAGTAGGCTCTCCTAGTATGGGCTGGAAAGAACCTTCATATTGCAGAGAGCCTCACCCAAAGCTACCCAGGTCACAAACAGCAGAGCTGATTCGAACCTGGGTCTTCAAATTTCAAATCTTCCACTCTTTCTCCTTTGCTGCTCTGCCTTCCCAAGCCTTCTAAAGAACTCTGTAATTCCCCAAATGTTTTCCCCGTCTGTTTACTGATGTTTAAACTTCCTTTAAAACCTTTAAACCTATGACATGGGAATCAGACTCAAAGGAACAAATACCCTTGGGGTAGGAGAGGGGCAATCACATTGATTGACATCTCTCACAGAAGATTTGAAAATTGATAACCAAGTCTGTAGGGGGAGAGATATTTGTTAAGGACTAGGAGATGCAGGGTACAGAAAGGGAAGTGTGACAGAGTGGCATGGGGGGTAAAGAATGCAAAAGACAGAAGGTTTGAAAATCTTTGAAAAAGATTGTGATAATTGTCCTTGCTTGGGAACCAGGCGCTCAGGGATGGGGGCCATGCCTAGATAGGAACTGTTTTAAGGAGGTAGAGGGAATTCCTCACTACTACCACCCAGAGTTACCATAATGGAGACTGGGAGCATGCAGCCCAGAACTTGTTTCCAGAGCTGGTCATTTAATCACCTGGCTGCAGAAACTTGACAAATAGATCAAAGAGCTGAGTACCAGAACAAGCATTTCTCATTTCCCTTTGACTGGGGTCTGAAAGGACTTTCCATAGAGTACTGTTTTTGCTTTGTGACTTAGCTTGCATTTTAAATAAAATGTCCTCTCAGAAAAAGGGAGGATCCAGCTGTGGAAGATGCTGGATTCCCTTAACTGCCTAGCTAAAGTAATAAAAGAATCCAAACATCATAGATTTCAGCATTAGAAGGCCCCTCTGAGGTCAACCTGTGCCTGAACAAACATTCCCTTTATAACAAATGGGCATCCAGCCTTTGTTTGAAGACTTATAGGAAGGGGAAATCCAATACTACCCAGAATGGCCCATCATACCTTTGAATAACTGTAATTATTAGGAAGTTTGCCCACATGTCAGGTGTAACTTTGCCTCTTTCTACTTCCACCCTTTGTCCTCTGGGACAAAACTGTACACCCTTATTTCCTCTTCCAAATGGCAGCCATTCAAATGCTTGAAGACAGATATCATGTTCTGCCCTGTAGTTGTTCTCTTTTCTAGACTAAATATCTCCACTTCCTTTAATGAATCCTCATGTGGCATGATCTTGAAGTTCATCACTATTCAGATTACCCTTCTCTGAAAGTTCTTCAGTTTGTCAATATCTTTCTAAAATGTAGCACCAGGCACTGAATATAATATCAATCTCAGCCACTCAACATTTATAAAGTACCTACTATGTGCCAGGCACTGTGCTGGGCTTACAAAGAAAGGCAAAAGACAATCTCTGCTTTCAAGGATCTAACAGGGAGACAACATACTAGCAACCATGAACAAATAAGATATCTAGACATATAGATAAATGTATACATATATAAACATATGCATATATGTTTATATACAAATACGATAAATTGGAAGTAATCTCAGAGAAAAAAACGACTAAAATTAAGGAGGATTATGAAAGTTTCCTGTAGAATATGAGATTTTAGCTGGGACTTGAAGAAAGAAAAGAGGCAGAGATGAGGAGGAAAGGACCAATATTAGACAAGCAGATAAAATGTTGATGTATAAGATGTCTTGGTTTTTTATCGTCTCATCATGCTACCTTTCTTCTCAGAGGACTATTCCTTTGAACAGCCTCAGAATTGTCCCCAGATTCTCAGGGAGCCAGGAACATAGTGGAATTTCAGACATTCTCCAGTTAGGTTCATGAAGAAGCTATTATTTTTTGGAGGAGATAGGAGAAAACAGGACAGTAATAAGTTCTCCCAGAATCCTTCTACTTTGTCTATGCACCAGAGCTATAACTACAGCAGTGCAAATGGGACCTTGCCTCAGGGAATTGAATTTAGAAAACTCCAAAATGAAAGGATGCTGACAACAATGTAGAAAGAACATAACAATGCCTAGCTAACAAGGATAATGAGTAAAAATAGTGATCTAGCACCTCATTAGCTCCCACTTTTTTCCTCTTCTTTATAGGGTTTCTATCTCTCCCTGTCCCTCCAAAGACAGAGTGATGTGCCACCCCCATTAAAGTGATGGCATGATTCATATTGATTGTCCTAGAAAGGGTTTGTGGAACTTCTCCAGGTATAACAATTCCTTGGTGTGCCTCTGCTCCACATAATCATTCTCACCAGGACTTGTCATGGAGGGTAAATACCTCCATGTTCAGGAAGTTATTAAGGTGATTTTTATTCTGGAATGGGAAGTACTGTGTGATTCTCTACCTCTGAGAGTCTGAGATTTCTTTAGGTAATTATTATGGATTGCAATATACCAATACATATATCACTGTGAATAAAAAGCCACATATTTACCTTTTAATCACTATCATGTATATCCCTGAAAGAGAAAAATAACATACTTCTTTATTCCCCTAAAATCCCTTTCTTTTCCCTTTTTTCTTCTCTTCCTTCTTATTTTGTCTTCCTCTATATCTTACAGTAAGTCAATCAGTAGACAATGTTCTCCAATCCTAATGGCAGTAGGGAAAGAAAAGGAAAGAAAGGAAAACTGACCCACCTTCCTAATCCATGCATTTGAGGATTGAGAGAAGATAGTAATATGATGGAACCTAAAGGATTCCATATCCCCCACAAGGGTGGTGTTAAACTCATGGCCAGATTGCAGCCTACAAAATTCCTAAGTGCTGCTGGAACCAGAATGAAATGTAACTGGGAAATGCTTAACAAAACAAATAAAAATACAATACAACATAGATAATGTTAATTTGTGGTTTTCTAAATCAATGTGGCCCACAAGGATCCATTTCTATTTGAGTTTTACACCAATGCCCCATAAACATCTTCTAAAGTTAACCAAAAAAGAATAATGATAAATATAACAAAACAGACTCAGCTACAAACTCCTCTATTTAGTCTAAGACTGCACAAAAAGACTGACAGAATCCTAGAGATTTCCTAAATAGAGACAAGCTGGGATAGATGGAAGGTAAATTAGGAAGCATCTTGGTCCCACAATAGAAGACTGACCAGGATGTAGCAAGGAAGGAGGCCAAGAGCAGATCCTGACATAGAGCAACCCAGAACCTTTACCACAATGGGAGACAGGCTCTGAGCAGTGTCCACACAGCCTACTACTGACCCAGCATACAGGCAGCCTGGGGCAAAACCACAGCAGAAGACAAAGCCAGACTTTTTTGCAGAAGGTTGAGTCTCAACTTTGCTACATGCTGAGCATCAAGGAATGCCTTCCTCCATCATCCAGAAGCATGAGAGGAGAGGATGACCCAGGCACATGCTCCTACCCCAGAAACTGAGGCAGGAGACATGAGTACAAAGAACAAAATGCAAGTACAATGAAAAGTAACTTGGACTGAGAGATACTCAAAGAACAAGCCCATAGGAAGAGAGTAACTCCATGATAAGTCCAAGTAATGCCTCAGAGAAAAGAATGTCTTGGTCATGAGGTCTATTAGAGTACCTGGAAAAAATGAAAAAAAAAAAAGAGATACAAAATGGAATACCTAGGGAAGACAGAATAGCAAGGATAATTTCCCAAACAGAGATAAGGTTTCTGAGTTCTGACAGCAGTATAAGCAGTATACTTCTGGCAGGAGTATAAGTCAGCAGGCTGCTGATAGCATGGTGGTCTGGCAGAAGGTGATTAAGAGCTGTCATGAGGACATAAGTAAAGTCTATGTGAGGAAGCAACCAATGGAAAGACACCTACTAAGGGCCACACACTGTGCTAGATAGACTGAGGTTACAAAGACAAAAAGTGAAACGATTCTGCTCTCAAGGCATTTATATTCTATCAGAGAATGACAAGAACAGGGCAGGGCCTAGTTTTGGGGAACCGGGGTAGTGGTCAGGGTACCAATGTGGAGATCCAGGCACTGTGAACCACAGCAATAGCCAGTTACCAGAAGTGGATTATAAGTGAAGGCGTGGTGACAGAGACTAGGACAAGAGCCTAGGGCATTTGAACCAGAGTATGAAGGTAGAATGAGCCCCAGAAGAAAGACTACCAAATTCCCAAGCTTTCCATCCAGAGGACAAAGGATCATAAGATCATAGATGAAGCATTGAAAAAGAGTATCTAGTCTAGCCCTCTCATTTTACAGATGAGGAAACTGAGGCTCAGAGAAGTTCCATACCTTGTTCAAGGTCACACAGATAGTAAGCAGCAAGGGCTGGAACCCAGGTCTTATGTCTACAAATGCAGTGTCCATTTTCCTATACTATTTATTTACCTTTCCTAGGGTCTGATTTTTCAGCCAGGAATGATATAGTCCTACCTGTGAGACCTGACAAGACATTGGCTAGGGAACAAGGTCAATCATTACTCTCTCATGCTCCCTAGGTTCTCTGTTAATCAACTGGGCTCACCATTACCCACTCAGGATGGAGTTATCAACATCCGTCTTCCAGGAAGTGATGCTGAGCGAGTCAATGAAACCACTCACGCTAATATTTGTGTTTACTTTGTTGTCATTCTCTTAGTGTGTAGTTTAAATTCAAATTGGTCCCATCTTGGGCTGGAACAAGTGGAGAGAGAAGTTGACAAAAAGCAAGCAGGAAGCCGCCTATATTTCAACATGGCATGAAAGCAATTTGTATCGAAAAATCAATTCCATCTACACAAACAGAAAATAAAAGAAAGGAAGGGAAAGGAAAACAGGGCTCGATAGCTTTGCAGGGGGCTAGTTTAAAGAGCAGACCTGTGTTTACTTAGACCAGGACTGTGTCTCCCATCAAGCCAGGGCCGACTCTATGGCAACATTTTCGTTTTGTTTTTGGTTTTCTTGAAGTCATCCCCCCAATCCTCCCTGTGTGAAGTACACTTCCCCCAAACTGCCTAATAGCGTGTGTGGGTGATTGCAACTGACAATACATGTCATTTTCCATATTTGTGGTTTACCGTTTACCTATCGTTCACTAAACAGAAGGACGTGCTTTGACTTGATGATACGGTGACAATTCAATCCAGTAAGCATTTACCAAATGCCTACTGTGTCCTAGGCACTATGCTGGGAGCTGAAAATACAAGGACAAAAATAAAAACAGTCCTTGTCTCCAAGGAGTACGCATTCAATTATTAGCACATTCTTTCAACATTGCCTATTGGCTGTGACTGTAGTCTTGCCGCCTTGTTGTGTAGCTGTTACTCATATTGCCGTAATTGCCATATTGTTTTCTCCATTCTTCTTTCCTCAGTCTATATCACATCCTACGAGTATTCCCCTGTTTCTCTGAATTTGTCACATTTTTTTTATTCCCTATGGTGCAATAATATTCCATTATATTTATAGACCACAATTTGTTCAGCCATTCTCCCATCACAGGGCACATTTTTTCTCTAGCTTTCTGTTATACCACATAATGCTGCTGTGAATATTTTTGTCCATATGAGCTTTTCTTGCTGTCAATAACTTCCTTGGGTAATAGTCCCAGTAGCGAGATCTCTGGGTCAGAGGGTAGGAATAGTTTATTAACCTTCCTTGCATAATTCTAAATTGTTTTCCAGAATGGTTTAACTAATTTTCAGCTCCATCAAAAGTGAATGTTGGTAAGTGCAAGATTTTTTAATGCCACCTTCTCCCCCCACCTCCACTACCACCTTGCCAAGTAAATATGCAGTCAATTTCTGACAGGTCTCATTCAGCTGCAAAACAAAAAAATGGGAGACAGACTTTCAAATAACAGTAACAGCATACAAAGACTCAAAGGGTCTATGAGGAACTCCTAGTATGGGAATGCTTTCCACAGTGATGATAGTAACCTGTTTATATCTTAGCCTATAAGTCCTGTGGAGTTGCTTGAGTCCCATAGAGGTTAAGGGTCTTGCTTGGGATTACAAAGTAAATTTAAGGCTTGAACCCATACATTCTGACTACAAGCCTAAGACTGACCACTCTGCAAGACTACCTTCACAAGAAAAACAATAAGAATTTAAATTTGTATATCATTTTAAGCACAAAGCACTTTTCTCATGACCTGTGGATGTATGGTCAGTTCAAATGGTATTATCTCCTTTTGTGGATAATAAAAGTAGCTTTGTATGGTAGACTGGATGGAGTGCTAGCCTGGGAGTCACATGGACCTCAGTTCAAATTCCCTTTGATGCTTATGGCCTGTGTAACCTGTCATTTATCTTCTCTAAACCTTTGACCACTCCCTAGGACCTAAGTGTTCTTACTGTTTTTCAAATTTCCGCAACCAATTCTTTTCTTTCCCCTACCATCTCCCTTCACCCAAAGGAAGGAAGAATGGAAGGAAGGAAGGAAGGAAGAAAGAAAGGAAGGAAGGAAGGAATAAAGGAAGCAAGAAAGAAAGGAAAGAATGGAGGGAGGGATGGAGGGAAGAAGGAAGGAAGGAAGGAAAGAATGGAGGAAGGGATGGAGTGAGAAAGGAAGGAAAGAAAGAAAGAAAGGAAGGAAGGAAGGAAGGAAGGAAGGAAGGAAGGAAGGAAGGAAGAAAGGAGGAAAGAAAGAGAGGAAGGAAGGAAGGAAGGAAGGAAGGAAGGAAGGAAGGAAGGAAGGAGGAAAGATCATTGAATTATATAACCATAGTCAAGTAATACAAATTCTTAGGTTGACCATATCCAAAAATGTATTTCTCATTCTTCATATTAGTCCATCATGTCTCTGCCATGAAGCTGGCAACGTTCTTCTTTGTGAGTCTTTTAGATTCATGATTCATCATTTAATTGATCAAAGTTCTTAAGTTTTTCATAACTGTTCATTCTTACAATAAGAGCTTTTTAACTAATTCATATATTGGTTGTAACCTGCATTTGTGGGAAGAATTTCTGCACTGGGAACTCTCCGTAATGCTGAAATCATCAATGCTTCAAGTATTAGTATTTACAGAAAAAGAAATCATTTCAGAGAAGGAAAGTGACTTGTTTATGATCCAACAGCTCATGTCAGTTATAGAATTTAAGGTCTAAACCAATAATTAGTTTTGATTGAATCCTCAATTTTTTATTTACTACCTTTCTGTGACCTTGGCCAAGTCTCTTTGTGTCTCTGAGCCTGTTTCTGCTGCTGTAGCAAAATAAGAGGGTTGGACTTGGTTGGACTATTGATCTGTGTTCCTCTCTAATAGCCCCCAACAACGCCCTCCATTGTGGCACCATAGGGAAAGACCTTAGCCATAACTGGGCCCTGGCCACCAGCTGGATCTGCTTAGCTACCACAGAATCCCCTTTAAACATGACTAATAAAAACAGTTATAGGTCTTCCCTGTGACTGGATGGCTTTGAAAGCCACAGGTGTCCTCTGGGAGGTCCTGATGGACTGCATGTGGGCACCCAATCACGTCCGTACATTTGGGCCAGCCCAGGAAAAGGGCAAATGACAGCCTGAGGGCTTTAGTTTTCTGGTTTGACTATAGCACATTCTGGTAACTGAAGCCTTTCATTAAAAACCTGGAATTCTAGCAATTGTTGGTGGGATCAAGCAAAAAGAACTGGCGGGGGCCAGGACATTAAAAAACAGATGGAGTGCCCCTAAGTCATTTAGGTGATCAGAGTTAAACAACCACAGGATGCACAGTGCTTGGCATTTCAAGGTGACAAACTCTCCATGATTGACATGCCTCAGAAAACACTATAGAATTTGAAAACTATGATATCTGAGCGCCAGCTGAGTCCAACTTCACTATTTTATAGATAAGAAAGCAGAAGCCCAGAGAATAACATTAATGACTTAATTTATGTAACGCTTTACACTACTATAACCTCCTATTTGACAGATGAGGAAACTGAGGCTCAGAAGGCTAACTGATTTACTCAAGCTTTAGTGGCTTTGGGAGCTGAGTCAGAAATTGAACTCTGATAGTACAGCTGAAAAAGCTTAGTACTTGGAGGAACTTGGATGTAAATTCCAGCTTTATTATTTACTGCCTGAGTAGCTTTGGGTAAGTCACAACCTCAAGATCTCAGTTTCTTTATTTGAAAAATGAAAGAGTTGATCTAAATCAGAAGTTCTTAACCTTTTTTGTGTTGAACCCCTCTGGCTGTCTGGACCCCACCTCAGAATCATGCTTTTAAATGTATAAAATAAAATATGTAGGAAAACCCAGGAAACCAATTATATTGAAATAGTTATTAAAATATTTTTAATGAGTTCCTGCCCCCAGGGAAAGAAATGCTGGGCTAAATGAATTCTGTGTCCCCTACTAAACTGATGCTCCTGATTTCAAGTCCCATCTTTTCACTTTGCAACCCTCCTAGCATTACTACTTCACAGCTAACAAAGTACTTTCCTCACAATGACCCTGAAAGGAAGGGGTTCTTAACCTTCTGTGAGTCATGGACCCCTTGGGCAGTCTGGTGATGCCTAGAGACTGCTTAGAATAATTCTTTTAAATGCATAAAATAAATACATAGGATTACAAAGGAAAGCAATTATATTGAAATATAGTTATCAAAACACATATTTAAAAAATAAGTTCAGAATCCAGGTTTTAAGCAGGACGTTGTACAGGGAGATAGAGAGCTAACCTTGCAGTAAGGAAGACCTGAGCTTAAATAATGCCTCTGACATATTACACTGCCTATGTAACAGTGGGCAAATTGCTGGACAAATTTATAAGACTTTAAGCTGCAGAAGGGATGTGATTTGCTTTGGGAGAAGGAACTTCCACACTTAGAGTTCCTCCTACTAATACAATCACTAGAGAAGCAGAGAAAGAAGGGGAAGAAGAAGAATGGAAAGAAGAAAGAGAAGGAGAAGCAGAAGGAGAAGGAAGAGGAGAAGGAGGAAGAGAAGGAGGAGGAGGAGGAGGAGGAGAAGAAGAAGAAGCAGAAGAAGAAGAAGAAGAAGAAGAAGAAGAAGAAGAAGAAGAAGAAGAAGAAGAAGAAGAAGAAGAAGAAGAAGAAGAAGACTGTCTCCATTATCCAGATGAAGAAAATATGAAGTTAACTAATATCTTCCAGGTTCGTGGCCAACTTGGCCTTGAACCCAATCCTTCTGACTCTAGTCTTTTCCATTTGTCTCCATGGCTTCTCAGCTAGCCAGACAGATTCTGCTTGAATGGCTATTTGGAAAACATCCACGTGGCTTTAAATAAGTCCTGAGGCATGTGGCTAGTGTTACCACTGTCAGATTTCCAAACTGCAAGCATAGAATCATAGATCTCACCCTAGAAGGGACTTAAGAGGCTGTACATCCAAACCCTTTCTTTATTTGACATACGAAGAAACTGAGGAAGAAAGAGGTTAGTTGATTTGCTCAAGGTCATATGGTCCCAGGCAGGATTTTGGAATGAATTAGATGCTTTTCAGCTGGAGAGGTCTGTTTTTGTTGTTGTTGAGTCATTTTCAGTCATGTCCGACTCTCTGTGACCCCATTTGGGATTTTCTTGGCAAAGATACTGGAGAAGTTGGCCATTTCCTTGGGAGCAAGTAAATAAGCCTTGAGTTTCATGGTGATTTAAGGGCTTCATCTAGGCTGCCCTGGCAGGATAGAGTGATCAAGACTCAGTCATGACCTTAAAGCTTTGGACAGGAACCAGTGACCTACTCATCCAATCCTCATTAACAAAAAGCCCCATTCCCACCACAATTTCCAACACCAGAGTCCTTTCTCTTTGGCCACCTATTTGGAGGCTGCCTTCCAATAACTATAGTCTTGTTCTCTAACCCTCCAGCCCTTTACTCTTCACAACAGTCCCATGAGGTAGGTGCTCTTGTTATCACCATTTCACAGATGAAGGAAATGAGACAGACCAAGTTTGTCTGACTTACCCAGGGTTATACAACTAGTATGGAGCACAGGTAGATTTTGAATCTATGTCCTCTTTAAGGGCACAATAAATAGAATGGCTGCCTCCTTAAAGAAGACCCAGATTCAAAATCTACACTGTGATACGTACGAGCTGTGCAAACCTGGGCAAGTCTCTGTACCACTCTGAATCTTGGTTTCTTTTTCTATAACATGAGGATAATAATAGCACCCAAATCACAGGGTAGAGTTGGGGCTCAAATAAGTTAATGTATGTAAAGTGCTTTGCAAACCTTAAAGTGCTTTTTGAATGAGAATTACCTTTCTTATCTTTTTTGAGTTATTGCTATCACTAATTATTTGCACTTGATTCAGGAGGGCCCCTTCACCTGGAGAGCTAGAACCTGAGTCCTCTTGACTCCTTGCCCAGTGGTCCAAGCTGGATTGGCTGAAGGAAGGCCTGCATTCCATATGGAGGCACTGAGTCTGGGAAGGAAACCAGGGCCCCCAGCCAGAGGACATACCTCCGGGATGATCTGGGAAGGAAGCAGCATATTTTCTTCCCCTGCCATTGCCACATTCCTCAGCCCCCAGGAAGTTATCCTGAAAGCACTTAGGCGAACAGACTTTCAACTTATCCCCTGAGGGGGGAGGCTGATTGTTAATAACAATAATAGTAAAAATTAATAATTGAGAAGCCTCCTGCCCGCTCCCAGTAATCAACACATTAATGTTTGCTTTATTTCCACTGGGGATGGGAGGGTTTTACTCAACAGCCTCATTCTGCTTGGCTCACTTTAGCCTAACACACCAACCTGGCTTCCCCACCCCCATCCCTGCCTTCTACCATCCCTATCTGTCAGGTCAGTGGCTGCTGTTTTCTTCCTGGAGACAGGTTTTGATCACTGCTGTAGAAAACTTGTCTGGGGCCATTGTCCACACCTCCACCATCGTCACTACCTCTAACTATATGTGTCCCAATATCTCATTCTTGTTCTCTGCCTCTGTCTGTCTGCCTGCATCTCTCCTCCCCCACCACCCCCCTCAGTGTAGAAGCTATATCAGTTATTGTATGGGGAAAATTTAGGATTGGTAAGAAGCTCTGAGACCACCCAGCTTCACAGTCTAACATTAGAAAAACACTCAGGGAGATCTCATAGAGTATCAGAGGTGAGAGGGCTCTTCAAGACCATTTAGCCAAACCCCTTCATTTTACAGGTTAGAAATCTGAGGCCCAGGGAAAACTAAGGGAACTAGACAATGAATGGCCAAGTGTGGTCTAAAACCCAGGTTTCCTAATTCCAAATACAGGACTATTTCCACTCAAGGAAGGAAGGAAGAAGGGAAGGAGGAAGGAAAGGAGGGATGAAGGGGGAGGGAGGGAGGGAGGGAAGGAAGGAAAGAAGGAAGGAAGGAAAGAAAGAAGGAAGGAAGGAAGGAAGGAAGGAAATAAGCATTCATAAAGTGCGTACTATGTGCCAGGTACTGTGCTAAGATTTTTTTTTACAAAACCTCAAAGACCATTTAGTCCAATCTTTTCATTTTTTAATTGAGAAAATGGAGGTCCAGGGAAGTTATATAACTTATAGGATCCCCTAATTAGAGACCTAGGGTCAGAAGGGACTTCAGAAGTCTAATCCATTCATTTTACAGATGTGGTAACTGAGGCCCATGAAAGGTTATTTAGCTTAGAGGACTTACCAATCATAGATCTACAGAAGGAAACTCAAAGGTCATATAGTCCAAACCATTCATTTTATAGATTAATAAACTGAGACCAAAGGAAGTTAAGTGACTTGCCCATGGTCATGCACACAGTAAGCATCAGGAATGGGATTTGAGCCCTGGTCCTCTGACCCCAGACGAAGTACCTTTTCCAAAGTTCCATGTTGCCTAGCAAATCTCAATTGATGCAGAGAAACAGAGCCTCCTTTTCATCCCGCTACCAGTCTCTCAAGGTGCTATTTTCCCTTATTGGGAAGGGAAGATACAGTGGGAGCAAGTGCTTAAAAATCTGAAAGGCTGGTTATAATGGACTGTATTTCTAGACCCACAGTTGGCTTGTGGGCAGATACATTAATGGCAATCAATGTATTATTCCGTATGAAGAATGTAGCAATCACGCTTGCTCTCCATTGGCATCCAGAGCAAAGCAGAGCCAATTAAAGGGATGGCAGACAGGGGTAGGGGCACTGGTGCTGGTGCATGTTCTGGAGATCTGCAGAGTGCCCAGGCCAAGAGGGGCTGTGCCCAGCAAAACAAAAGAATTCCCATGGAATGGGGAAAGGGGGAGGACTCCCTGAAAATCAGGGCAGCTTTCAAAATGAAGGTGATTTAGCAGCCTTGGCTAATAAAAGCCTATTAAAATATCCCTTCCCCCCCCCACCCCTCACCAAGCCCCAGCCCTTGAAACTCCCATGCAAAGAAAGCCTCTGCCTTGCTATTTGTTAATCAGGTTGCCATGGCAACCAGATCCCAGGGAAAACTACATCTCCTCAAGGTAGAGTCAAAAGTGTGACACTTGGGGAAACTGAAGTGCCAAGAGGCAGCTCTTCCACCCCCTCTCCTGCCCTCCCTCCCAATCCCCACCCACGCCCCCGCCTGCCTCCCTGCTGTTCTCTTCACAATAGGCAGTAATGACAGCACTCCAGAGCCAAGCTCCTTCTTTGGGGAGGGGGGCCTTGTTTATTTGTTCCTCCATTTTTCTCCCCTGGTATTTTCAAGGGCAAAATGCTTTCAAAGGCTGATCAGAGCAGGATAATGGCTCCCTATTCTCCCCCACCCCCCATCCACAACGTACCCCACCCCCCATCCACAACGTATCCCCCCACAACACACACCCCCACCATCAGTTACCCCACATCCAGCTGGCAAGGCCAACTCTAACCACAGGTAGGCTAGATAACTGCTTATGAAACGATTTCAGGGTATGATTTAGGTTTAGTAAATGCTTCTTAACTGTACAGGTGGATAAGTACAGTGTCTTGAAGGCAGTCGGCCCTTTTTTTCTCTAGGCTCACCCTCTTTTCTATGCCCAATGCCTCCATGTCCCATAGTCACAGACTATTATGACTTCTACCCTCATTGTTTCTAGGCAGCAGAAAACCACTTGGCCATTCAACAAATTTATTGGGATACCCTTCTCTCACCAAACCATAAAAGCATTTTTTACATATGTTCCCAGAATTGTTAGACAGAATATTTCAAATTTTTTTTCACAAGTTGTTTATCTCTAACTGTGAACAACTGGATTTGGGAAGGAAGGGAGTTTCAGGAAGAGTAATGCCACTGTCTGTTATGGCATACCTAGCCTCCAAGTCATTTCCTTACTAGATAATTCTGGGGATAGCCTGCCATTGAAACAACATTGAGAAAGACTGCCTTCCCTTTTCATGCAATGGGATAATTGTATATCTTTGTGGTAGCACAGAGAAAGGAAAGCCTGGCATTCTATGTATGGTAGTTTAAAGGGGCTCCTTTAGTTGTTCATGGTAATCGATTACCCTTGGCTATAAAGGAGTGTTCATGATATTCCCATGACACCGGTAGTTAAGGAAGCAGACATGTTAGGGAACCAGGCCTTGGGTTCCTATGAGAAACTGTGAAGCAGTTATTGAATATGTGAGGAGAACAGAAACAGGACACTGATGTGAGGTCATGTAGCCTATGAGGTAAATAGTTGTTTGTCTGGGTGTGGTTTTCTGGAAAGTTCGCGGAAATGGGAGGTGTGCCTCCTTCCCTAGCCGGTAGATTTAAAACAGAAGTTCTTAATATGGTGGCCATAGGCTTCTCATCTGTAGACAGATTTCAGGCCCATAAATTTGGATGGGGGAAAAATGCCATCTTTATTTTCACTGACCACTAACTGAAATTTTGTAATTCTTAGTATTTCATTTAAATATGAAAGAATAAACTATAGTAGCTTCAAGAGACTCCCAACAGAGTCCATTATACAAAAAGATAAAGAACCTCTGCCCTAGGATGCCCTTGAATTTATTATGCTTCAGCTGATGCAAAAAAAGGCAGGGGTAGCAATTATGGTCTCAGACAAATTTATGGCTAAATTAGATTTAATTAAAAGAGATAAACAAGGTAACTACATTTTGATAAAAGGTACCATAAACAAGGAAGCAGTATCAATATTGAACATATATGTACCAAAAACTATAGCATCTAAATTTTTAAAAGTTAAATGAATTACAGGTGGAGATAGATAGTAGTACTATAACAGTGGGAGACTTTAATCTTCCCCTCTCTGAACTAGATAAATCTAACAAAAAATAAAGAAAGAAATCAAGAAAGTGAATAGAATTTTAGCTAAGCTAGATATGATAGATATCTGAAGAAAATTGAATGAAAATAGAAAGGAATATACCTTTTTCTCAGCAGGTCATGATATCTTTACAAAGATTTATCATATATTAGTGCATAAAATTTTTTATTAAAAGCAGAAAAGCAGAAATATTTAAAGTATCCTTTTCAGATCAATGAAATAAAAATTACATTTAATAAGGGATCACAGAAACATAGATTAAAAACTAATTGGAGATTAAACAACATAATCTTAAAGAATGAGTGGGTTAAAGAAGAACCTCTGTCTGAGGACCTTAATTTCTAAAGCATGGAGAAAATGAAAATTAAGGTGATGCATGAAGGTCACTAGCTAGTATACATAAATGCATTGCTGGGTCCTGCTATTAATCCAAACAGTGATTCTGGTTGTATTGGGAGTGGAGAGAGAGAATGTGTATGTGGGAGGGGGGGAATTGGGAATGGGGATAATAAGAAAACCCTATCATACATGGCATATCTAAATGAAACAATTTTGAATCCCTAGTAGTCTTTACCCAAAAAAAGAGAGTGCTGGGAAAGGGAGAGGCCAATGGACCCAGAGCATCAGAATGGGAATGGTCCCTTGACAGTTTATTTCTTTGCAAACTATTGTTTACATAAACATAGACTATCATTTCTAGGAAGGCTCTGAGATGTCATATAGTCATCCCTCTCATTATGCAGATGGTAAAACTGAATTCTAAAGGGATTGAGTGACTCATCTCAGGTTTAGTTAGGTAGTTAGTGGCAGAAGCAGGATTAAGATTTAGGTCTCCTGACTTGCAGCCTGGGCCTTTATTTAATAACCCCACAATGCAATGCTCTAGAAAGTATAGTTTAATGCTAATGATCAAGAAGGCTAAGTCTAGCTTTCCATGTTCTCTGATTTTTAAAGACCGTTGAATCTAAGAGCCAAGTCAAGCTAAGATTCCATTATTCTAATATTCAAATTATGCAGCAGGAATCTATCATCTTTCTATCATTGGCTCCTAGAGTCATGGTTGGTTATTGTGTTGATCTATGGTTCAGGATAAGACTGACATTTTTTGGACAAGGACAATGCGTAGAATTATTTTTGCTTTACTGGGCTTATTTGTTATTAGGTGTTGTTGTTTCTAATGGGGGTGGGGGTGGGAAGGGGTACTATTGATAGTGAGGCCAAAAAAAAAAGAAAGCAAGAAAAGAAGTTCATTGAAGAATTTTTAAATGCTCCAAAGAGAACAGAAGGAAGTCCAGAAGGATGCACAGACAAGCAAGACAACTTTGAAACTAACATGTTGAATGTATTATATATATATATATATATATATATATATATATATATATATATATATATATATATATAGCAAGCTATATATAATTGAGATTTATGGTTTCATATGAAAGCTTCTTTTTCTGTTCTTTGTATTTGAAAGTGCTTATGGTTTTTGTTTTGGTGTTTATCACATTGAGAGTAACAAAAAAAACAAAAATAATTTTTAAAACTTGAAGAGATTATGCCATGTAGGTGAACTTGATATTGGCCCTGTTCTCTGTAAATAACTTGGTTGAAAATTTCCCTTACCATTGTGGTAAAAGTTAGTTGGACATTAACCAGCTTGTATGGATTAGGTGGTGAAGAAATAGGTTTGAGGATGGCAAGAGATCAGGGTATTATAGAAAAGAAATCTAGATAATCTGATTTCATGGTGTAGCCTTCCAGGACAAAGAAATCCCACCCTTGGTAAATCTGGGTGGTAATCAGATAATCCAGGGACAGACCGGGAGCACCAAAGTAAAGAGCTATAGTTTTGCCTCTTCCCTACCCCACCCCATAACTCCTCTGTTAGGGGCTCACCTAAAATCCCCCAAGCTATGAAGAAAGGCCTTTCTTACTCCTCACAGAACACAGGAGCATCGCCCTGAGGAAAAAACTGAAGACAGAGAGAGACCAAAGCTATTGGTACTCAAGGTTAAAACAAACCACCCCCAAATACAAAGACTATTGGATATGCCAAAAAAAGAAAAAAAAAGGCAAACCAGCTGCTGCTAGACAGCTTGATTCCATGAAGGGCCACGAATCCATCAATTAATGCAGAAATTAGGCTAAGCTCTCGGGATAGAGAAAGGAGAGAGGAATTGGATCCACGATCTCCATTTTGTTTACACTACCTCTAGGCACTGGGAACATAAGAAAATAAAACAGTTCCTGACTCCATGAAGCCTATGTTCTATTGGAGATGGGAAGAGACTTACAAAGAAGATTATGCTCAAAGTAACTTTCTGAAGGAAGATCTGGGAAGGAAGGAGGGCACTAGGAACTTGTGAGATCAGAATAGGCTTTTTACAAGAGATGGTACTTGAGCTGAGATTTCAAGGAAACTAGGGATTGAAGAAGCAAGAAGAACCAATAATGGGATGATCAGGAAAACAATGATGAAGAGAGCATTGATTCAACATGCAAGAGATGGGGGAGGAGGGAAGGGGAAATTGACTTAATCAGGTCTGGCTTCTCTTGTATAATTCTGAAAGAATAATAGGACTGAAGGAGAGGAATAGTTCTGTATTATAAATGATTGTGGATGGTTTACTTTCAAGGGAAGCTAGGTGGCACAGTGGATAGAGTGCCAGGCCTGGAGTCTGGAAGACTCATCTTCCTGAGTTCAGATCTGGCCTCAGATAGCTCTGTGATCCTAGGCAGGTCACTTAACCCCATTTGCCTCAGTTTCCTCAACTATAAAATGAGCTAGACAAGGAAATGGCAAACCATTCCATTATCTCTGCCAAGAAAACTCCAAATGGGGTTGCAAAAAGTTTACTATCAAGGCTGTACAATATTTAAATTTAGGGAATGAGTTGAGAAGGGACTCTGGTATTTGATTTAATACTATTGGGAAGTCAGAGTTGGCTCTATGGTCTAACCCAGGAGTTCTTATCATTTTTCATACTGTGGAACCCTCTAACAATCCGATAGTTCTCAGAATGATGTTTTTAAATGCACAAAATAAAGTATATTAATATTACAAAGGAAAATTCAGTTATCAAAATATTTTTTTTAAAAATTCACAGACCCCATGTTCAGGACCCTCTTGGTCTAATCCTCTAATGGAATATGGTCCCTTTCAGTAGACATTTTCTGCTATACACTATCCAATCTTTTACTAGGCCTTCCTTTGATTTCCTTGTATTTTCTCCTTAGTATTCTGAATCCACAAAACAAAGGGTGTAGGTCTCAGGAATGCGTCATACTTCCATAGAAAATCTCTCTTTTGTTGATAGCTCTCCCTCCTCATTAGAGTTTGCAGCCAGGTCTGGGTGGACACTGTGTACAGCATTTCAGACGTCCTTTATTCCACAAGTGAGTGGGTGGTAATTGCAGTCAGAATGACTCTCTCTTTGCCAGTGAAGCAGATTGAAATTGTCTGCAGAGCAAAATTATCCTCCCCCTAAACCAGGGAAACAGTACTTTTTGGGGCAGGGGAGGGGGGAGGGCAACGGTCAACCATAGTCCTGGAAAAGAAATGTTTAGGGAATACTCCTCCCAATCCATGACATGATGCCATGCATGGAACAAGGGGTAGGGCAGGGAGAGAGAGAGAGAGAGAGAGAGAGAGAGAGAGAGAGAGAGAGAGAGAGAGAGAGAGGATGCTGCTCCCATCTTGCCCCTGTTCACAACTAGTACCTTCAGACTCCCCCCCACCTTCAGCTGGAAGTTTTCTTATCCCTCAGGCCTCACTGTTTACAGATCATTAACTGCCTGACAAACATTTAACTGTACCTCACTATTTAAAGGAACCCTGGGGTGAATCCCTTTATGAAGGAGAGAATCTTCCTTTAAAGTGTATAAAGGGAGTCACCTCCTAATTTGTGGGTTTTCCAAGCTTGCTTTGACTGCAGTAGGGGTGCAATGAATAGAATCATAGAATCTGGGATTTGGAACGCATTCTCTCTAAAAGAGCTTTAACAAGAATTCTCTCCATAACATGATAGACAAATGATCATTCAGCTTCCAATTGAAGACAGAGGCACATTGAAACAATCGTGACCCTGGAGTCAGAAAGCCTAGGTTCAAATACAATTTCTGATCTTTGATGTTTCCTGGCACATAGTAGGTTCTGAATAAATGCTTATCGACTTGGCTTTGGGTAAATCGCTGCATCTCCCAACAAATACTTCAGGTTCCTCAACTGTAAAAATAAAGGGGCAGGACTAAATGGCCCCTCGGGACCCTTCCAGTAAATTCTAAATCTATGATCCTATGATCTCCAGGAACAGGGAGCTCACTACCTCCTGAAACAGCCCAATCTACTTATGAACAATGCCATTGAGAAGTTTTTCCTTACAGTGAGCCTGATGTCATCAAGCCTGAGAAATATTCTAACATAGCTATAGTCCTGTGTTCCATGGCAGTCAATGCTGATCAATATACATTGGTCAGTATACATCATCTACATTGACTGACACTGACTCTTGTTGAACTATCGATTATTTCACCCAACTGCCTCTCGCCTCTGTCTCTTGACCTTTACCAATGGGTTTGGTATAAATTATTTCACTTTAGCACATCCAAAAAAAAAAACCAGCCTCAAGATTGTCCCTCAGTAAAGTTGAAAAATTTCTCAGGTGTGTCTTTAGGGCCTCCCCACCCCCCAGCCCCCTTCAGTTCCCTTCCTCTTATCTCAGTGCTCTCTCCCCCTCATGCAAGGAGGACCAGTATTCTTCTGCCACCTTAGACTTTCTCTTCTGGAGGAGGGAAAGCATTTAGTATAAACTCTTAATAAGAGTCTTAAGTTGGTCCCTGACCCAGAGAAATTTGCATTTTAAAAGAGGACATTGGAGAGAGGGGAATGTGCTAAACATTTAGGCTTTTCCCATCATGCCTCCTCAGTTTCCATATACAGGTGGAAACCACAGTCTCTTCATCCCATGACTATTCCTCTCAATGAAATGCCTTGGGTTAGGCAGGGTCCAGAGAAAAGCTTTTCAGAGCTCCTGTCCTCTGAGACCAAGAAGCTTAGGTACATATTACATGATCAGGAAGATTTTCTTCTCATGCCAATTGGAATAGTGTAAAGAGCCTGAGACTGGGTGCCAGTAGACCTGAGTTCTATCCCAGGTCTGTTCATCTGTCTCTTTGTTCCTGTTTCTCTTGCATTCTACAATTTTGTCATCGACTTCAAATGAAAGAATAGATTGATTTCAATTCATTAAATATTTACTGTGTGCTAAAAATACTATCACCACTACTACTAGCTAGCTAGCTAGCATTTATATATAAGGTACCTATTATATGCCAGGCACCATGCTAAGCACATTACAAATATTACTTCATTTGATCCTCAAAACAATCCTGAGAGGTAAGTGCTATTATCATTTCCATTTTTACAGTGAAGGAAACTGAGGCAGACAGAGGTTAAGTGACTTACCCAAGGTCACATAGCTAGTAAGTGTCGGAGTCTAGATATAAACTTAGGTGTTCCTGACTCTGGGGCCTGGAGCTCTATCCACTGTGCCTAGGTAATAAAGATTCAAAGACTGGAAAATAATAAATAGTCCTTGCCCTCAAGGAAATCACATTTTACTGGAAGCATATCCCATACACACAGTTAAGTTTAATACAAGGTGGGGAGCAATGGAGAGATAAAGGTAAAGTAGAGATCCAGGAAAAGAGCAGCAAGATTCAAGGAAGAAAACCAAACATTCAGTTAGGGGAATAACCGAAGCCTTCTGGGTAGAGGGGACTCAATCTTTGTGTTAGGGCCCCTTGGCAGCAACTTGAATTAGGTCTCATTCTTGAGACCTGGATGTTTTAAAATGAGGAGGAGATTTAAAGCATTTCTTCTACCTGTTTTAATAGCTGCATTTGGTAGCAAAGGCTTCTCCAAATGAGTGATCATGTGGTAAATCAAAGTCTAGACTAGGGAGGAGAAAAAGAGAAAACTCTCATGCAAGATCTGTGTGTTCAGATGTGACATATTCAAGAATATTCTATACATTAAGTGAAGCCTCAAGACGAGATAGAAACACAGAGTACTGCAATTCTCCAAATTTGTGTCTAAAACAGGATAATTCTATGGCAGCTCCCAATCACGGTGGTAGCTAAGGAGCGATAGCATGGCTTTCTACCTTTCCCTTTTGAGCAGGAAAAGTCCTGCCTTAGAAATTGATTAAGGGCCCACTGTCTTAATTCAGGAGGCTTCTAGGGCAGTGATCAGTGGAGAAACAAACCAGTATCTCTTACTCCATTAACTGTTCTGCACTTTGGGATTTGGAGCATTGTAACTAGTTGGGGGGACAAAGGAGGGAGGAGCAGATGGGAGAAGAGAATCTGACTCATCTCATGGCTGACTCTGGGCTTGTTCTCATAGAGAAAAGAGTCCAATATTCATAGTCTTGGCTGGACTTCTGAGAGATTCTCCCTTGCACAGGTGGTTATGAGCTCATACAAAGAACACAAGTGCCAAAAAGGTTTGTTTATGGCCTGAATTTCTGATTTGAATCAATTCTCCTGAATCTTTAGCTGCTAAAGCTTACAGTAAGTCTAGTGAATGGATCAACATTCACACAGGGTCTTTTTGTCCAATGTTGTATGTTTGATGTGTCTTGTACATGAGATAATAGACAATGAGCCAGTACTGAAAAAGCCTAATACCAAGGAAGAAAGGAAGAAAATGATTCTAAACGGTAAAAATAAGGAAGGAGTCCATGTCAGGCAGGAGGAATGACTTGTGCAATTGTATGGAGAGGGTAGATGCTGTGTTGAATTCAGGAAGCAGTTAGCAATGTAGTTTGGTTGGAACACACAGTACAAAAGGAATAGTATAAAATAAGGTAAGAAAGGTAGACTGAAGCCAGAACATGGAAAACTTTGTTGTTTAGTCATGCATTACTCTTTGTAACCCCATTTGGGGTTTACTTGGTAAAGGTATTAGAGTGGCTTGGCATTTCCTTCTCTAGCTCATTTTATAGATGAGGAAACTGAGGCAAACAGGGTTAATTGACTTACTTAGGGTCACACAGCTACTAAATATCTGCAGTCAGATTTGAACTCAGATTTTCCTGACTCCAGGCCTGATGCTCTATCCACTGTGCCACCTCGCTGCTGTGGAGACCTTAGATGCCAGGAAAAAGAATTTCCAATTTATATAGAGGCAATAGGGAGTTTTGAAGGTTTTTTAGTATGGGAGTCACACGGTCAGACATGTGTCTTAGGAAAATTATTTTCCAACTGTGCAAAAGCTCAATTAGAAAGTGTGTCCTGGAGACAAAGATCAGAAATCCTGAGAGTATTCCCCTCCCTGCTTAGAGGCCATTCTCTGCCTCATTTCTTACCTAGCTTTAATCACTGAATGGGTACTGCCTCAGTCAAACTGAGACCTGTTAAAGACCTTAGCTTAAAAAGGCCAGGGTCTCCCACTGCATCCTGGATCATCTCCAGTCATCCTGATCTATATCTGGACAGATGGCTCAGGAGAAGAAAGTGAGGCTGGTGACATTACAAAGCCCTCCATCACTTAAATCCAATTCACTTGCATGTCATGTCATCACCTCCCCTGATGTCATGGTCCTCTTTGAGAACAAAGGACAAACGACAATAGACAAGGTACAAGCTAAGGTGGGGCAGTTTGTAAGGAGTAAGGGATAGAGGAGATAAATATTTTGGAGATGAAATTGACAGGACAGGACAACAGTTTGGATGAGAAGGATGCAGAAGAACAAGAATCAAGGGTGAACCAAAGGCATCAAGTCTAAAACTATATGAAAACAGCGAGTGTGATGTCATCAGCAGAAGTGAGAATGTTGGGAGGAGGGCAGGCTTAGAGGAAAGAGGATGAGCTCTCTTTGGGTCCTGATGCACTTGAGGTGCTACTAAGACACCTGGCTGTAGATGTCCCTCAGACATTTGGAGATGGAAGACTGGAGTTCATTGGGAGACATTAGAGCTATCTATAGATCTGGGAGTCATTGAGGTCATCAGTGAACTCATGGGAGCTGATGAAATCACCAAGTGAAAAACTGTTAGAAAGAAAAAAGAAAACTACATATGGCAGCCTTGAGCAGTATCCACCCATACTTCTGAGGTAGGACCAGGAAAATGAAGAATTAAAGGCTTATTCAAACAAGGAGGAAGAAAAAGCACAGAGTAATATCACAAAATCCAAGCAAAGATAGAATATTCATGATTGCGTTTCTAAGGATTAAACAATCCATAAAGTTCAAGGCTCATGAGTACTCAGAAAATACCATTAGGTTTATCAATTAAGAGGTCATTGGAAGCCTTGGACATCACAGTTTCAGTACATCATGGAATCAGAAGCAAGATTACAAAGATTTAAGCAGTGAGGGGTGGGAAGAAAATGGTGGTATCTGGTCCAAACCATTCTTCTTAGGAAATTACCATTCAAAGGGAGAAGAATTTGGTGGTTACAGGTGCAGGGGATGTCAGGATCAAGTGAAATGTTTTTGTTTACTAGCCTGCTTGTTTATTTTTAAGGACAAGAGATACTCAAGCACTTTTTACTCTAATATGTTTTAGGCAGAATTTAGGCAGAAACCAAAGGAATGATCAGTTGGGCAAAGACCAAGAGGGAGATAGTCTTAGAGAGGAAGACAATAAGTTCACTTTTGGTCATGCTGGGTTTGAGGTGCTGGTAATTGATGCAAATGGAGACGTTCTGCTGGTATTTGGAGATTTAGGCTTGGAGTTATGGATTAAGAAGTCATCTACATAGAGGGAATAAACAAATTATTAGAATTAATTAAATTACCAAGTGACAAAGCACACTCAGAGAAGAGAAAATGGCCTAAGACAGAGCTTTAAGGAGCTCTCACACTTCAGATGTGGGAGGCAGAAAAAGAAGGAAGGAAAGAAGGAAGGAAGGAAGAAAAGAAGAAAGGGAAGAAGGAAGGAAGGAAGGAAGGGAGGGAGGGAGGGTCAGACAAGCAGGAGTAAAACCAAGATGGACCAAATTCACAAAGGTAAGAATCACTTATACAAGCATCTCTGACAGGTCATTGGTCATTCAGCCTCTGACTGAATGCTTCCAGCTAAAGAGCTCACAGTACAGCAATGTCGGTTATTTCATTTTTTGGGGACAGTTCCAATTGTTAGGAAATTCTTTCTTATCTGAACTCAAACTTTCAGTAACTTCTAGATATTAATGCTAGTTCTCCCTTCTAGGACTCCTTTAAATAGACACATAAGTGAATTGGATTTAAGTGATGGAGGGCTTTGCAAAGTCACCAGCCTCACTTTCTCCTCTGGAGCCATCTGTCTAGATTTAGATAAGATATAGATAAGGACAACTGGAGAGGCCCAGGATGCAGTGGAGGACCTCGGCCATTTTAAGACAAGGTCTTTAACAGATCTCAGTTTGACTGAGACAAAAAAAAATCTGGCAAAGAATGGCCTCTTTACGTAGTCAAAAAAAATCATTAAGGGACAGGAAGACTCTCTTCCCCATGTCAGACCTCCAGGTATTTGAAGAAACTTACTTGGACTACTTAGAATGATCTATGATTTTCCCAGTTCGGGTAGTACCTCCTGTAACCCAGATGAGAACCCCTCAACATCTTCTCATGTGTACAATTCTATCTACATTGCACTAGAAATCCCTTGTTGAACCTACCCAATCCTGAGGTATCCTTCTTATTCTTTTTTGTTATCTCAATGCTAGTTTTCATTTTCACTACAAGATAATAAAACCTCATATTCATATAGCACTTCAGGGTTTGCAAAGCACTAGACAGGTATTGATTCACTTGAGCTCAGAACAACCCTGTGAGGGATGTGTTATTTTCATCCTTATTTTACTGTTGAGGAAACTGAAACTAAGAGGTTAAGTGACTTGCTCAGGGTCACTTAGCTACAGTGAGTGTCTGAGACAGGATACAAATCTAGGTCTTCCTAACTCCAAGTTCACATTCTCCCCACTACATCCCATTGCTTGTCATGCCCTATAAGCTGTTGTTGTTGGTCATACATTCATTTTATAGATCATAAATGTCTTCTTGTCATTACAGATAGGAAGAGGGCTATCATCTATAAAAAGGTTGGGTTAGAGGAGATGATTTCTAAGGTACCTCCCAGCTCTAATATTTGAAGATCCTATGACTTTATGCTCTTCCACAAATCCTCTCTTGTCCAAGCTTTTATAGCTCCAGTTTAACATTTGTCACATTTACATAGTTTCCAGTCTTTTCACAATCTTAGTTTTCATTCTTTTAAAATGTCCTCCCTCTTAAAATCTGGAGCAAAGAGTTGGAAACAGACCAGAAAAGAGTGAAACTATCTCTCTGTCATTCTCTATGTCTCTCTGTCTCTCCCTGATTCTCTGTCTCTGTCTCCACCCATCCATTTCTTCATCTCTCTCTCTCTCCCCCCTCTGTCTTTCTTCCCATCTTTCTCTCTCTTCCTCTCATTCTCTCTCTCTCTCTCTCTCTCTCTCTCTCTCTCTCTCTCTCTCTGTCTCTCTGTCTCTCTCTGTCTCTCTGTCTCTCTGTCTCTCTCTCTCTCTCTCTCTCTCTCTCTCTCTCTCTCTCACAAACACACACACACACACGTACATGCACACACACGTTTTTACACTATAACTGTAATAGGCAGGATATGGCAAATAAGACATGGCTTCAGTGCCTAGAACTAGAATTTACAAAGAGATGGGGAAAGGGAAAGGAAGAGGGAGAAAAGGATCACTTCCCACTGGGTTGCTCTAAGAAGGCTTCACAAAAGAGATAGAATTTGAGATAAACATGTAGAATTACATTTGAGAATAACATGTAGAATTACAATAGGTGAAAGGAACAAAGGGAGCCATATGAACAAAGGGAAAGTCTAAGATATGTTTGGGGAATAACAAGTGACCACATTTTACCAAACCACAGGATTTTCCTAAGTAGTAGGAGAAGATAATAAACTTGGAAATGCAGGGTGGGGCTAGAACATAAAAGGATTTGAATGCCAAATTAAGGCACTTGGACTTTATCTTATAGGCAGTAGAAAGAGTTTGAGGGTCTTGGAGCAGGGATTGGCATGATTGCTCCCCGGTTTCCACTGATCTCTCCATCCTTTGAACTCATCTAGGGCATGCTTTCTGTACCACTCACTATCCAGTACCATCTAACACTTTTGGTTATTGTTCAATCATTTTCAATTTCCTTAGCAAAGATACTAGAATGGTTTCCTAGTTCCTTCTTCAGTTTATTTTACAGATGAGGAACTGAGGCAAACAAGGTTAAGCAACTTGCCTAGGTTCACACTGCTAATAAGTATCTGGGGTCAGATTTGAACTCATGAAGAGTTTTCCTGATTCCAAGCATGGTGCTCTATCCATTGTGCTAACTAGTTGCCCATTTACTGTCTAGTGATCATTAATTAATTAACTTTTCACATCTATATGTCATCTCTTCAACCACAAGGAATATCCTTATGGGCAGGAATGGTGTTGGTGTTTTACATATTTATATTCTGCACAGAGCCTAGTATGGTGTTACTCCCATAGTAAGCACTCAGTAAGGGTATAGTGGTGACGAGGGATAACGGTGATAAACTGCCCAAAGTTTCAGGAAAGTTAATCAGGCAGCTCTTTGCAAGATGGCATGGAAGGAGAGAACCTGGAGGCAGACTTACTCTGGAGGCAGATGCATCCAAATCCAGACTCTTCTCCTCCAGAGTTGTCTGCCTCCAGGCTGCATAGTTCCCCAGGCAGAATGGTCGCTGCCAGATCATTGTAAGGGAAGATGCCAGATCTTCATAGCTGACAGCTCCCTGTGAACTTGAACCATGCCTTGGCTGGAAGCTCAGGGAAGTTCACATAAGTCATCTCCACTGGGGTGGAGCTTTGGAAAGCCTCTGTGTCTTGGCCCCAAGCCTGACTGGAGCTTAGAGTGTCAAAGTCCCACAATGGGCCCCGTCTGGTTTTCGACCCAACTAATGCCCCCCCACCCCAGCCCAGAATCGAGGCCAGCTGGGGACCTCTCCCCAGCTTGGCAGGGTGACTTCTCCACATCCAAGAAGATCAGATGGTTTTGATAAAGCCAATACTCTTCTGTGGCTTTTTCCAAGCCCACAAGCCTTTTCAAGTTCACCCACCACCAAACAAAGTGCCTTTTTCTCAGGGAATCCTTCTCTTCATTGCATAAGGCAGCCCTAGGGGTAAGACATGTGATTCATGGCTAGACAAAGGACTTGGACTGAGGGTGGTGGGAGAGTGTCTTTTCATGTCATTCTCCAAACAGAGCCAGCATTTGACAAAGTTATTTTGGTGTCTCTTTTGGCCTATCTCTCTTCAATGCTTCCTCTTGACATTTATCTTTTGGTACCCCACCCCAAAGAACACCTTTTGTACCCCATCGTGCCAGGCTTTGCTCTCGGTTAGCTGTCACTGGCCACAAGAGCAACATCAATAACTAATCCTAATTGTGTTTGCATAGTGCTATACAAAGCAGAAGGCACTTTCATTCAGTATCACTTTTAAGCCTCACAGTACTTTTGTGAGATAGGTGAAACAGACATTATGCCCATTTTATAGATAAAAAAACCGAGGTGCAGAGAAGTAATTGGATCATGGAACATTATAATTAAAAGGAATCTTTGAATTTACCCCCTTTAATTTATAAATGACAAAGATAAGTCTCAGATAAGTAACGGGAATGAAATAAGTATCCATGGAATATGAAAGTTGGAAGGGACCTTAGGAATTATTTCCTCTAACTCTCTCACTTCAAAGATGAGAAAAGAAATATTGAAAGATAGAAATAGAATTGCCTGTGGTCTCACGCACAGTTAGTGATTGTGGCACAAGCCAAACCCAATTCTTCTGACTCCTAGCCCTGTGGTCCTTCTAATAAATCCCTAAGCCATTAGCTGATAATGGATTAAGATGCTATCTTTCTAGAATTTTTTTGCATTTTAACAGAGGACCTCCAAAAGACCCCAAAAAACCCCTTTCAAAAGTGTAAATTTCTTTTTTAATATTTTTTCCAATTACATGTAAAAAGAATTTTTAATATCCATTTTTTAAAAAAAATTCTGGATCCAAAATCTCTCCCTCTCCTCCCCCCTCACTGAGATGGTAAGCAATCTGATCTAGGTTATCGTGTATAATCATGCAAAACATATTTCCATATTCGTTGTGTTGTGAAGGAAAATGCAGACCAATTTAAAAAGAAAAACAGAAAAAGTAAATAAAAATGGTATGCTTTGATCTTCACTCAGACTCCATCAATTCTTTCTCTGAAGGTGGATAGCATTTTCCATCATGAGTCCTTTAGAAATGCCGTGGATCATTGTATTGCTTAAAATAGATAAGTCATTCACAGTTAATCATCATACAACATTGCTCTTACTATGTACAATGTTCTCCTGGTTCTGCACACTTCACTTTGCTTCAGTTCATGTAAGTCCTTCCATATTTTTCTGAAATAATCCTGCCTTTCATTTCTTTTTAAAAATTTATTTTATTTTTAATTTATGGAACAAAATAAGCATTTCCATTACATAGTACAATAAAAAAAGATTATTGCACATGAAACTCCAAATTTACTATGCACAACTTGTTATTCCTTTTAAATACATAGCAAAATTATCATGTAAATTTCTTTTTTTCAATTTTTTCTTCCCTCCCCCTGCCCTTCACCCCAAGGTGGCTATCATTAGACACGAATAGGCATACATATATATACACATACATATACACACACGTGTGTATGTATATGTATATATATGTACATAATGTGTGTACATATGTATATATGTAAAATTATTCTATACATATTTCTATTTATCAGTTCTTTCTCTGGATGCAGATAGCATCTTTATATATTTTTATCGTTAATTGGGATATTTGTAATATTCAAAATTATTATTCACTCAAAGTCATTCTTAAAATAATACTGCTGTTACTGTATACAGTGTTCTCTTGGTTCTGCTTATTTTGCTCTTCATTATTTTGTGCAAATATTTCCATGTTTTTCTAAAACCAATGAGCTCATCATTTCTTGTAGCACAGCAGTATTCTATCACAATCATATATCGCAACTTGTTCATCTGTTCCTCAGTTGATGGGCATCTCTGCCATTTCCAATTCTTTGCCACCACAAAAAGAGCTGCTATAACCATTTTAGAAGATATAGGCTCTTTACTTTTTTCCCTAATCATCTTTGGAAATAGACCAAGTAGCTGTATTTTTGGTCAAAGGGTATAGATAGTTTTATAAATCTTTGGGTATAATTCTAGATTGCTCTCCAAAATGGTTGGATCAGTTTACAATTCCACCAACAAGGAATGAGTGTCCTAATTTTTCCACATGTCCTCCAACAATTGTCACTTTTCCTTTCTATAATTTTAGCCAATCTGGTAGGTGTAAAATGATATCTCAAGGTTGTTTTAATTTGCATTTTTCTAAGCAATAATGATTTAGAGAATTTTTTCATATGATTATAAATTGTTTTGATTTTTTTATTGGAAAATTGTCTTTTCATATCCTTTGACCATTTATCAATTGGGGAACGATTCATATTCTTATAGATTCGATAAAGGTTCTTTATATATTTTAGATATAAGATCTTTATCTGATTAATTATCCATAAAAATTTTCCCACAATTTTCTGTTTTCCTTCTGATCTTGGCTACATGCTTTATTTGTACAAAACCTTTTAAATTTAATGTAACAGAAATTATCCATTTTATACCTAACTTTGCTCTCTATCTCTTGTTTATTCATAAATTAGTCACCTGTCCATAAGTCTAATGAGTAATATGTTCCATGTTCTTCTAATTTTCTTGTAAAATCTCTCTTTATATCTAGGACATGTATCCATTTTGACCATATCTTGGCAAATAGTGTAAGATACCTTTCTATGCCCAGTTTCTGCTGTACTGCTTTCCAATTTTCCCAATATATTTTAGGCAAATATTGAACTCTTATCCCAAAATCTTAAGTCTTTATACATGTCAAATACAAGGTTATTATGTTTATTTGCTGTTGTAAATTGTATGTCTACTCTATTCCATTGATCTATCTTTCTATTTCTTTGCCAATACCAGATAGTTTTGATAATTACTGCTTACATTTTTTTTCATTATTTCTTTTGATATTCTTGATTTTTTTTGTTCTTCCAAACAATCTTTCATCATTTCTTATAGCACAATAGTATTCCATGCAATCATATATCCCAGCTTGTTCAGCATTCTTAAATTGATGGATATTCTCTCAATCAAAAACATAAATTTCTAATGGTTGAATTTTATTCAGCTAGACAGAGCTAGGGCAGAATTTTGTGGGAGGGCATTTTTGGTACCCATCAAAATATTTGTATCTTGCTCTGCTATGTCCTAAACCTACCCTTTCTTTAGAGATCCATCTCCCGTATAATTTAATCACTAAATCTGTTTTCTTCTAAGTCAGCATTAGGATCAATCCGTTAGGGTAAATAGCTACTGAACTGCTAAGTGGGCAGTGGGGATATCATCAGGATGCTCCTTAAAATCCCCTTGAGACATTTTCAAGGAAATTGAATGAAAGGATCCTTTGGCCCATTAATAACAATCCCAGACCCCACCAAGGCTCTCTCTGGGAAACAAATCAGAGAGCAGCCCAAGGTCATGTGTCAGCCCATCCAACCTGAAGATCATACCCCAGCTTAGAAGATATTTATAACAACAAAAAATAGAAACTATACACCACCTTCAGAAGGTGAAGAAGGGAACAATTATTTATTAAATACCCACTTTTTGACAAATGCTTTACAAATATTTTCTCATTTGAGCCTGACAACAACCCTGGGAGGTAAGTGCTATTATGATTCCCACTTTACAATTGAAGAAACCAAGACAGGCAGAAGTTAAATAACTTGCCCAAAGTCACACAGCTAGTAAGTATCTAAGCCTGGATTTGAACTCAGTACAGTCATGCCAAATCTGACCCAGCACTCTATCCACTGGACCACCTTGCTGCCTCTATAAAATCCCTTAAAGCCTAGGGCGGTTTATCCAGGCCCAGGTGGTCCGAGTCTTGCTAACTTCCATGTAACTGTATTAAACAGTTGTGTTTCACTAAGAAATGCTGTCAGCACGACTCTACCTTCCCCCTTGCGGCCTCTAATTTATTGTTCTCAAACCTCGCATGGCATTCACTGCTCTGCTCCTAATCTCTGATTATCTAATGATCATAGACTCTCAAAGTTGGAAAGAACCCAAGAAAACATCTGGTACAACCCATACCTGAGCAAGAAAGGCTTCTGTGATATCCCTGGACAATGTGTGTACAGCCTCAGATTGAAGATCTTTGCTGAGAAGGAGCTGGCTATCTCCTGAGACAGCCCATTTCTGAACTTTTACATAGTTCTAATTGTTAGGAAGTTGTTGCTGTTTCTCCCTGTGTCAAGCTGACATCTGCTTCTGCTGCTTCTAGCCATTTTTTCTGCTTCTGTCATCTGGGGCCAACAGAACAATTATAACTAATCAGCCACATGACAACCTTCAAATATGGGAAGACAAATCTTGTCCCTCCTAAGTCTTCTCTTTCTCTCAGGCTAAAACATGGCCAATGGGTTCAACTGATCCTTACATAGCATGGCCTTGAGAACTCTTACCCCCCTGGTTGCTTTCCTTTGGACAGACTTCAGTTAAGTAATTTTTTCCCTAAAAAGTAGTTGCCAGAACTGAATTCAATACCCCAGATTGGGCTTCTCAGGGTAGAGGACTCCGGGGGTATCACCTTATTCATCCTAGGACCCCTGTCTCTATTAATGTAATGCATCTAAAATTTACACTAGCTTTGGGGGCTGCCATGATGCATACTGTTGCCTCATAATGAAATTTTAGTATAGTAAACCTCATGTTTTCTTCACGTGACCTGCTGCCTATCCATGCATCTCCCACCTTATACTTTTGCAGTTAATTCTTTTACATTTTTAACATTTTCCTTATTAATTTTTTTTTACATTTTTCCTTATTAAATTAAGAAAACATATAGTTTAATATAAATGTTCTCCCAAGAATGCCATATGGGTACAAAGCATGGCATATGACAATATTCAAAAAAATCAGTGTTGCAGGTGATCCAAAAAGTAATATCTATCTATCTATCTATCTATCTGTCTGTCTGTCTGTTTATCTATATGTATGTGTGTGTATCTATCTGTACATACACATAGGTATACATACACTAGCTAGCTAGCTAGCTAGGTGGATGGATGGATGGGGAGGGGAAGAGAGAGAGAGATAGAGAGAGAGAGAGAGAGAGATTAGGCTACAGCACATATCCAATGATGCTTTTGAAATGAAAAAACTTGGGTTCAAATCCTGACTCTGATGTCTACAGCCTGTGTGTTCTTATGCAAGTCAACTTAAACTCCCTGGGCTTCAGTTTCCTCAACTGTAAAATAAGAGGCTTGGATTCAGTGGCCTCTGAGGCCCCTTCCAGAGGTAGATCCATGATTCTGTGTATGCCCAAGAACTGGAGGAAGGAATATAAACCAGGAAATGTAAAGGAAGGGGCTGGCCATGTAAGGAGAAAGAAGAGCAAAGATGCAACCCAAGGGCTGTGCTTATACCCAGAAAGTGTAAAAAGTATAGAGAAGGACCTCTAGCATGATCTATGGAGAAACACAGGAATCAGACAGGAAGAGAAGGTATGGATGGGTGACAACTTAAACTGAGGGAAGGCATAACCACATCAATGAGCATAAAATTACTCTCTTCTAGCTTTCATTTTCACTACAGGCTAATAAAACCACATATATTTGAGTACTTAATTTTGTTTTTCTCTACATCCTAACAGTGGGTACATAAAAGGAAGCAGCATTAGTGAACATAATAACAATAATAATAATAATGGATCATTTATTTATAACACTTTGAAATTAGCAAAGCATTTCATTTTTAGTCCCCATAACAACACTATGAGGTATGTGTGATTACCCTCCATTTTGGAAATGGGGAACTTAGGCTTAGAAAGAAGAGTAATTTGTTCAGAGTCACATGGCTAATAAGTACCTGATGTGAGATTTCAACCCCAGTCTTTCTGATCTTAAATCTAGAGCTCTGTCCTCTATAACACGGTGCCCCCAGATTTCAACTCCATAATCCTGGGTTACTAGTCAAGCAAGTCATTTAGTCTTTATGGGATTGTTTCCAAAAGACGTAACAATGGGGTTAGAATGGATGCTCTTCAGTCCCTTCCAGCTCCAAATCCAATGACTGCAGGGTCAAAAAAATGAATTAAATTAAACCTAAAATTGTCTGATCACATTAGACTTTCTTGGTCAAACCCTGCCCCCCAAAAAAGTATTTTCCTATAAAAACTGGAAAAATCAAGTGCTTCACATAAAGGAAGAAAACAAGCATTTATTAAACACCTGCCATGGGTGGAGCACTATGTTAAGTGCTTTACAAATATTATCTCATTTGATTCTCACAGTAACCCTGGGAGGTAGGTGCTATTAATATCCCATTTTACAGTTGAGGAAACTGAGACAAATAGAGGTTTAGGGAGTTGCCCAGGGTCACACAGTGAGTACCTGAGGCTGGATTTGAACTCATGTCTTCCTGAGTCCAGGCCAGAACTCTATCCACTGTGCCACCTTTGAAGCAACCTTTCTCATGTGTTTGAATAACTTTCACCAGATTTGGTGACATTTAATGGAAGATGTGAGAAAGAAAACAAATCTAAGTGCCTCTTTGGGATGATGCAATAAGAATGCCTGGTGATCTAGACTCATGGGATCACTATCTAGAACTTAAAAGTTCTTAAAAGACCAAACTCTTCATTTTAAAGGAAGGAGGAAGTTGAAATGACTTCCATAAAAGTTGTGTGACTAAGTGGAAGAGCTAGGATTCCCCAAAGAAAAGGAGAAATTTAGCCTTAATGATGAACTTGTATTCCATGCAGCATGAACTGCTTTGGGAGTCATGGAAGTGATATAATATAGCCTGGGACTTGGAGTTAGTATGACATAGGTTCAAATCCCACTTCAGGACCTTATTGTGTGACTCTGGATAAGTCATTTAACTTCCTGTGTCCTGGTACCCTTCTCTGTAAAACAAAAGAATTGGACCAATTGGTCAAGCTTCAAATCAGTTACTCCCTTGTTTTAGGACAGATTGTTTTTCTGGGTTGGCTTGGACTAGATAGCCACTACCATCCTTTCCAACACTCAGATCATGTGATACCTACATGAGGGGCAGGTGAAGACACTGGGGGCCATTGGGACTCTGGCTGCCTCATGAAAAGAAGCTCCAGTCAAATTCAAATTGCTTACTATTCCTCTGAATAAGAAACCCAAGAAATGATGATGTTTTCTTTCAAACCTGCTTCCTGCGATCTGCAGAATGACACCAATGAACAGAAGGCAGAGATGAACATTGCTGACTAGCCACCTCTAGGGTCAGGGGGCCTTATTTGAATCAACAGAAGCACAGATCAATCCCCAGAGCTTTGGAGGCCTGCTGGGGCTCTTCCTTCTCTTTATTTTTTTAAACATTTATTTGGTTTTTCATTTAGCAAGCATTTATTTTCTCTTTTCCCCCTCCTTTCCTTATCTCACTGAGAAGAAAAAAAAGAGAGAAAGACAAACCAAAGCCTTGAAACAAACATGCATAGTTAAGCAAAACAAATTCCCACATTGGTCATGTCTAAAAAATATGTTTCATTCCGCATCTTGAATCTATTGCCTCTTTCAGGAAGTGGGTAGCATGCTTCTTTGTCAGTCTTCTTGAATCACGATAACTGGGGAATGGCCAAACAAGTTATGCATGTAAGGGAATATTATCATGTCACAAGAAATGATGAAAGGGACAGTTTCAGAGAAACCTCAGAAGACTTATATGCATCAATCCAGAGTGAAATGAGCAGAACCAGGAGAACCATTTTTACCATAACAATATTGTAAAGACAAATGATTCCCTTTCTCTTTTCCTTATTTGACAAAGCTAAAACTCTGTCCCATTGGATTAGATGAGAAATGTTTACTATGTCTTTCAAATGATTTTTCCTTGACTTTCTTTATCCTGGAAAGAAACAAGAATTCCACAAATATACAAAAACAGATAAGCATAAAGGAAAAATACCTGTTTCTTAACAGAGTGAGAGGTGTGTACCATTTTCACTAACTTAGGGAGACAGTATGGCATAGTGGAAGGAGTGCTGGACTTGGAGTCAAAGGACATGGGTTGAAATCCTGACTTTGCCACTTACCATTTGTGTGACTTCAGGTGAGTTATGTAATGTGTTCAGGGCTCAGTTGGGCTAAATGACCTTATAGTAAGTTCCTTCTCTCTAAATCTGTGATCATACAAAAATGAAGAGGTTGGAGCAGTAGGTACTTTCTAATGCTAAGATTCTATGACTCAAACAGATATTTTTAATTGAAGTGCCTTGAGAGACATGGAAATCTGCCAGCAGTCTGGCAGCCCCAGCCAAGAGGCTTCTTGAGGTGTTGACACAAAAACGATTATGTTCTAAAGGAGACCTTTAACATAAGTTGTTGCAAAGAAGACAACAGTTCAAAAAATGAAGGCAGCATGTTAGATTTAGAGGGAGAGAATGTGGGTTCAAATTCTGGTTTTGCCACTTATCCCCTACGCAACTTTGGTTATGTCATTTCATGTCTCTAGGCCACAGTCAAATAAGTAGGGTAGGGGTGAAGTAGATTACCTCTAAGGAATAACCTGTCCAATTTTATCCCTCTCATCTAAAGCTAGGAAAACACAAATTCCTTCTTTAGTCATACAAATCCAAAGGTGACAAGATGGCAGACAGAATCCCAGTAGCTGACTCACTATTGATTCCAAATTAAACTTCAATTGATTCTGTGTCCAGAGACTAGCTCCAACCCCCTCAATCATGGCTCCTTGGTCCTTTAGCAGCTGCTTGGTCCTTCATCTCCTCAATGGACAGGGTCTACTATATTTCCCAAAACATTTGGTAAAGTATTTGGAAAAAGACTTGCTCTCTAGTAGCCAAAAAACATAGATCCCTTAGGAAAGTCATATAACTTTCCTGTTTTGCAAGGTTATTTTGGTTAGACTTTAGCTGAATCTAATTTAGATTTAATAAGGCAGTTCCTGTGACTGTGATTTAAAGCCCAATTGATCATCCACATGGTTATTGATGTTTTAACACTCAGGAATCAATGTAGGTGGTATTTTATGAGTTGATAAACTTTAATAAATGACTGTTAAATTTCCCATCTTGATTTATTTCCTTAGGTGTAATTTAAAAAAAAATAAGGAAAAGCTTGGACTGTATTTTAAACACCTGCTTATAGAAGCTTCATAAATTTCTAGCAAAATGCATATCTAAAGCAATTAAACAGTTGTTAAACCTTTAAGTATACTTAATGAGCAGCTATATTTTTTAAAATGTGCAATAACAATTAACCCTTCCTTTCTCTTTTTCTGATTTAACAATATGATGTTACTATTTTTGTCAGAAGAAGCCTGGTACTCCCTTTTCATGTGACCTTGCATAGAAATAAGTCACTAAACACATAAAATACCCAAACTACAGGGTGTCCCTAAAGTCTGGACACATAGGAAAAATGCACATTTTGAAATAGTTGGAATATTAACAGACCTTAGCCCCCTTGACCTCTTTTTCTGAGATATACTAAAGGAAGTGTACTCAATGAAAATCACAGATGCAACACACTTGATTGAACACATAAAGAGTGAATGTCCTAAAATTGATGGCAATGTGGAGTTATTGCATCGAGTTTACATCAATTTTGCAAAGTTCATCAACCTTTGCATCACAAATGATGGAAATCATATTGAAGAAGTTATTTGTTAATATTCCAATTAGATAAAATGTTGTTGAAAATTTCACTCATTTCATTTCTCGAAAATATGCATTTTTGCCTCAGTGCCCAGGTTTTCTGACTTACTCTAAAATTTCTTTGAAGTCTCCATAATCAAATGGGTTGGTTGGTATTCCTTATCCTGATGCAGATTGCAACCCATCCATATCTACGCATCCTACATTACTCTTGTCCATATCTTCCCATAGAACTCAGTCACAGGGGGTCGACCCAATGTGTTAATGGCTGCCATAATGCTTTCCCAACATCTCCCGGATGCCAGTGTAGTGTACAGGCTTTCTTCTTATCTCTTCCTCTAATCACATGACCAGTCCACCAGTCCATCTGTTTTGCTCATATGTTTCTTTGAACCAGACATCCTTTTTAATGTTTCACCTTCATAATTCCTCACTTGTGATGTGCTGCAGTCTGCTCACACCTACTGTTCACCTCTCTGTTGCCCTTTTGGTGATTTCATCTTCCATAGCAAAACCATGGAAGACTCTGGAGATGCCATGACTTTCAGCCATGTGATAATACTAGGAGGTCAGAACAAGGATAAGAACTGGATCCATGATTTCATTGATATAGAGGTGAGGAAATTTCCTCTACTGGCACCTTCTCTTCAGTGATTAGTCTTAGACTGTTTCCTAGAGCACTGAAAGGTTGTGACTTGCCCAGGGTCACACAGACAGTAGTTGTCAGAGCCAGAATATGAACCCACATCTTCCAGTTTTGAGGCCAGATCACTATGCACTATTCCATGCTGCCTCTTTGTTGGAAGAAAATCAGGGATTAAAAGATGGCTCTTTGTTTCCAGGAGAAGACTGGGCTCATTAAAAGAATTTTACCACTTTCCAAAGGCAATCCAATCTGGTTTCTGCCTTTCATCCAATTCTGGGCCCAGCTCATTGGCCATTTTCCATGTCTGTTTAAGATCTCTATCCTAATGGTTAAGCTCTGGCTTATCTATCCAACTTCATGTTAGAGTCTGGACAAATATTCATTGCTCATCCACGTGGCTTTTCCTAAGTGGATAGTTTGGTCAAACTTTTTTCCCTATGAGTATATATTTCACCAGAAGCCTCTACCATGTCCAAGGGTATGATGAAATCAGTCAAATGTTAATCAGTGTCTTCTCCATGACAGTGCTGAACCCCTTTGGTGAGCACACATCAAGTAGTCATCTGCCTTCCTTGATATAAATAATCAGAAGATTGTCAAACAAAGTTATCTTCGTTATGTAGCATGAGGAATCTTCTAAAAATGTAACATATATGTGGGAGATACTGCTGCAGAATGGCCTATAAGGTACCATTTTGCTCTATGAAATCCAATGGGTTTTTGGTCATTGGTAAGCAGCAACATAGTAGGATCCTTCATTCTCTACAACTTTTGGTAAATGTGTGATGGAAAGGAAAGCATAGTATGGTAGATAGAGTGCTGGACTTGGAGTCAGGAAGACCTGATTTCAAATTTCACCTCAGACACTCTCTTTTCAACGTAGCTCAACAAAAATACAGGTACATTTCCTGAGGCTGTTCGTGGTGACTCATGACAACCTAGGTTCAAATGCCCCTTATGACTCATGTGCCAGCCTTGGGTAAGTCATTTGATTTCTGTGGGCCAAAGTTTTCTCATCTATAAAATAGGGAGATTGTACTAGAGGATCTCTATCCATCTTTTCCAGATGAAAATCAATGGTCCTATAATAATCCTACCTTGATTATAAAGACTCTCTGAGTCGCAGGAAACACCTTTCCCATTGTCAGACAATACAGCATAAGCTGAGCCTCCAAAGACATTAGGGGAGAGGAGGTAAGCATTCAGAATACTTCTCAAGATCTTCTGGCCAGGAGTTCTAGGGTTCCTTTCCAATTTTATGTAACTGATGATGGGAAGGATATTCCATTACACGTACACACACCAAAGGAGAGTAATGGAACCAGCACAATATTGGACAAGTGCTCCAGATATAGCCGAAGCTGCTTTCCTCCCAAATGAAGAAAACATTAAGGAATGACTCCTATTTCCTCACGTGGTCCCCGTGCTGATGATGCACATACACCGTGGCAGAAAGCAGTGGGTTAAAAGCACTAGGCAGAATCAAATGTAATGAACAAGATGGCAGAACAAGAAAAACGGGGAGAAGATTGCTGGAAATGGGGGGCTTTGCTTTTGCAAATAGGACTTTTCATCATTTTCATTTAATACCCTATTCCGTGAAAGGCTGGGGAAGTCACAAAAACACTACTAATGATTCCCATCTGTGATCTAATCTATAATAACATGATGACTGATATCATTAGGCAGTGTAATCTTCTATCAAATGCTTTGCTTAGACTTTGAAATCAAACTCATTGAGGCATATGGTTTCTCCCAGTCCTGGCCCACGGAAGATGAATCTGTCATTAGAGCTGCAAGGAAAAGGAACAAAACATGTTTTCCATAAAGCTAAATGACTTGGGTAGGGGCAGGAATTGCCTTTCCCCCCTGCTTTGCAGACTGGCTAGTTGGCAAAATAGTTGAAGTTTGTGACAGGCAACGAGAGCTATGGGGGGATGGAGTGGGGGAGGGGCATGCTAGCTGTGTGACCTCCAGCGTATTATTTGAGGATGTTTGTGGTGAAATAAAGATCTATGAGGAGATAAGAGGCCTGTCTTTAAGTATTTGAATATCTGTCACATAGGTGAGACTTATTCCATTTGGCCCCAGAGTTGCAAAGAGGCCAATTTAAGATTAATATGAGGAATAACTTCCTAATAATTAGAAGTTCCCTAACGTGGAATGGGATTCCTTGAGAGATGGTGGATTCCTCATCACTGGACGTTTCCAAGCAAAGGGTGGCTAAGCACTTCCTGGTTAGGGATTACTGTTTGGACACAGGTTGGGTAAGATAGTTTTTTAATTCCCTTCGAATTCTGCCATTCTATGATTCTGTGAACCTCAGTTTTTTTTTTTTTCCATCTGTATATGGGACAGTGTATAGGTACAGAAGTTGTGGCTAATTGCAGGTCTTGGCAGCTAGTTACCATTTCAATCAGCCTGGTAGTTGGTTAGAGCAGACTCCTTACATTCCTATTCCAAGATACTATGTTGATCTAAATTCTTCAACTTGGTGATTCAAAATGTATGTGCCTTCACCCAGGATGAGGGAAAATAAACCCATCTGCAAATCTGTGCAGAATTTGCATGCCCAGACTTGTGTTAGGTGCTGTAGAGGGTACAAAGGAAGAAGGAAACATAGTTCCTGTCCTCAAGGAGCTGACTTTCCATCCAGTCTGAGAGGAAAATTTCTAAGAAGCCAGATGAAGAGGCGGAGTTTCTGAGGGATGTGGAATCATCAATTAGTCACTTGGGCATAAACCAATCACCTTTCTAAGAAAAGACCAATGGGATCTCTCTGCTATCCTGACTTCCTTTAAATCTGCCCCTGCTCCAACTGTGCCATTTGGTTGCTGTCTCAAGCATCATCTCTAAAGGACCCTATCTGACTCCAAACTTATAGTTCTATAATTTTACGGAACTCTATCTCTATAGCAGACTGTAGCAGTCCCCAAAGTGGGCAGAATGAAATGATTGGCTGTGCTGAGTTTGTTCACTTTGTGGTCCTAACCCTATCCACAGGAAGAGGTAGTCAGCTCAGATGAGAGGCATAAAAGACAGATAGAAGCAAATTCATCAGAAGCCCCAGGAGGGTGACAGGTCAGAAAATCAGAAAACCAATCCTCTCCAAGTGGGAATCACATTGAAATATTTTAAAAGAGCTCATCAGAGGGAGAACCTTTTAAAACAATAATTTTTTATTGCAGGGTTTCTAAATGAACACCAATGATAAAATAACATAATACAGATTATTACAATATAAAAAAGAGAAAGATTCTGTTCCCTTGCACCTTCAGAGCAAGATCAAGATGAGGCATTGCATGGTGAAAATTTGTAATTACAGAAGGCTTTGTTTGAGTTACTTCTAAAGTAATGGTTGTTGTCTGTCCCACGCAGAGGAAAAGGCTGCAAGGGCATTCAGAAGTGGAAGAAACCTAAAAGTGATAGGAAAGGGAGGAGAGGGGGAAAAACGCAAGGCAAAAAGAGATGTAGTCAATAGAGCAGACTGACACAAAATGGAAGGTAAGATGTCACCCAGGAGGAAGAAGCAAAAAGATAAATACCAAATACCTTCTTCCCTTGGCTGCAAATTGGAGGATCTTAATTTGAGAAGTGGAAGGAAGCTTAGAGATCACTAAAGCCAACACCCTCATTTTACAGGAAGCATACTGAGTCCTGGGGAAATTAAATGATTTGCCCACAAGGTCATCTAAGGAGTAAGTATCAAAGGTAGGATTTGAACTCGGGTCCTTTGATGCTAAGTTCAGCATACTTTCTACTGCACTACAGGAGGGAGTTTGTATAGCGGGGGAAGGGCTCAACTTGGAGCCACAGGCCCAGTATTCAAGCCTTGACCCCATTAACTGTGTGACTCTAATTGTCTCAAACTCCCTGAGCCTCATTTTCGCCACATGAATGGCAATAATTTGGCCTACCTTGCAGGAGGATCTCATGAGGATTAAATTGAGGTAATGTGTATGAAACACTTTGCCCTAGAGAACTGTCGACTAATGTTAATATTATTAATTATTATTGTCATAACTACTCTATGAGCCCTATGTACCTAAAGTTAGAAGATGAAGCCTAGAGTTGCTCAGAATCTATCCAAGGGGACTAACCTCCAATCCTTGGCCTTTCTGTGGCTTGGCAGAAAAGTCATCTACTATGGAGGTTACTGTCAAAATAACATTAATAGTAATAAGACCTAACTATAAAGGAAAGATTGTCCATTTCCTCCTTGGCCCCAGAAAGCAGCCCCAGAAGCAGTGGGCAGAAGAAGTAAAATGAGATGAATTGAAGCTGGATTAATTGTCTCAAATGAACTGAGAAGATAGTAAGGCCTCCTTGCCCCAACCTCCTTTCCTTCCCCCCTCCCCACACAGGTCATCAGGAAGAAGCTGAGTGATACAGTGAGAATTCTGATCAGGTGTTGGTTGAAACAGATGGCTATTGAGGTCCTTTACACCTCTCAGAATTCGGTATTTCTGTGATATGCCAGCAGAGTGGCATTCTCACGTTTTAATCATCAAGGCAAGGTTGGATTCAATAAAGCAAAGACAGAAGTAAAGTTTGTATTTATATATCATCCACTGGCCTTTTCCATTTCCCTTAGCCTATTCTTGGTGCATTTTCTCCCTATCCCAATCCAGGCAGTGCTAAATCTTGTGTCTCATTCCCATAGAGTGTTGCTTTCAGCTAGTTGTCATAGTTAGAAAGAATCTGAGAAACTAATCCTCACTAAGGTATTAACTGATAAGGAATTAAGATACTCTCTCCTAGTCCCACTTTTATATAAATGTCACCTAATGAAAATTGTAAACACCATTATAATCACACTAATCATCAAGGAACAGATGACAAATCCCAGTAAAGCAAACAGAAATCCTAAATTATCCTTAAGCATTAATAACAAACTCTACTGGAACTGGACCATTCTTACAGACAAAACTGTTGTCCACAATCCCCTGGATTCAACATTGACCCATAAAAATGAGAAATTGGGGATTTTAATAGCTGATACTATACAAAATACTCACATCTTTTAAATGAGGTAGAACAAAAAAAATTCAAAATACAGAGACCTAGCAAAAGAAATCAATACTAGGTTGTACAGGACAAAGGAGATGTTATTATTCCTGCTTTCTTGTCTGCTGTTGTTCAAAAGACAACTTCAGTAAATCACCAGAAAATGAATTTTCGTCACGACACTTTTGCTCAACTTTAAAAAGCAGTTAGTTTAAGAAGCAAAGTGGTATGATGGAAAGGACGTTGGCCTTAAAGTCAACTTTTTGAGGACTTTGGTGTTAATTTTAACCTTGCTACTAGCTACTCAGGGCAGCTGGGTGGCGCAATTATAAGCACCGGGCTTATAATCAGGAAGACTCATCTTCATGAGTTCAAAACTGGTGTCAGACACTTATTAGCTATGTGACATTAGGCAAGTCACTTTACCCTGTCCACCTTAGTTTCCTCATCTGTAAAATGAGCTGGAGAATAAAATGGCAAATTACTCCAGTATCTCTGCTGAGAAAATCCCAAATGGGGTCATGAACAGTCAGAGAAAATGGAAATGACTCAATAACATAACACCTGCTACTTGTGTGATTTTGGTTAAGTCAATGAACTTCTCTGGACCTCAGTGTTTTCATCTTTAAAAGGAGGGTGGACTAAATGATCTCTGCCATGTTTCTGCCAGTTGTGAATCTAATATACTAAAATCTACCAGCATAATAGATAGATAGATAGATAGATGATAGACAGATTGATGATAGACAGATAGACAGACAGACAAATAAATAACAATAGTAAGATAATGGCATGGCTCCAGTCCATTTATTTTTAACTCCATGGAATATAGGATGAAAAATGGATTAAGAATGATAACAACGACGGTGGTAGTAGCAGGGATGACCATGATGACCATGATTGTGATGGGGGGAGTCCTAGAAAGTAATACCTTTAAAATTAAAGAAAATTTTAATTTTTATTCAAGAATATTTTTTGAGCACTTGGTATTAGCAGGCCAATCAGACAGATTTTTTTAAAGGGGGATGCCTGCCTGGAAAGCATCATCGTGCTCCAGAGATGTCCACCCACTCTTAGGATCATAGGATTTAGGGCTGGAATGACATCTGAGCAATCATCCTCCTCCACAAGTCTTTTCTAATGCCCCCACCTCCCACCTACCAACATGTCAGCCCTCTACCCCTCTCCCAGTAAAAAGCCTTTCTTTTGACTTTGTATGTACTTTGCATTGACTTGTTTGTGTGAGAGCACTGTGTCCTCTTTAGAAGGCAAGACCCCAAGAAAAGGAGCAATAATGTTTTTATCCTTGAGTCCTCAGTGCCCGGGATAGTGCCTGGCACACAATAACTCCCTAATAAAAGCTTATTGAATAGAATTAAATTGAAATTCCTCATATTCTAGAAGAGGAAAACGAAATCTCAGGAGGATCGTCCTTGTCTGAAATCACATAGGTAGCAGGCAGCTGCCCTGGCATTTTACCTGTTATTTGACATAAGCCTCAGTACTATTTCCACTAGGCCAAGAAAGGCCAGTCCTGCCTCACCTTATCAAGAGAGCATGTTTTCTCATTGTGTGACTTCTAATCTTCTCATTGAATAATTGTGTGCCTTTGCAATCTGAAATAGAGGCCATCAAATGAGGCAGATATGACAGACTGTGAAATAGAGGGCAAGGAATCTGAGCCCTGCTTTTTCTTTGTGGCTTCTGTTTTCTCAGGCCTGGTACTGCTAATGATGACCCCACAGCCTGGCTGCTGTCTTTTGATTGGTGCCTGTAAGCCAGTAACTCAGAGGCATTTCCATGCATCAAGACTCCAGTGTGGCAACTGCCTGCACTTGCCCACTCCTTCCTAAGAAATAGGAGAGAGGCAGGGGCAGAGGTATGGAATGATAGCCATCCATTCCTGACCTCCAGGCTTTAAGGTCCACCTTGAGACTTTGGAAAGAAGTTCGTTTCCCTGTCCTCCCATCATCAAACTAGGTTGGCTTCAAATCATTTCTGTTTTGAGCCCTTCTAGCCCACTAGGCACCACTGTCAAGATTGGGGGGCATCCATTACTGCCAGACGGATGCTCATTGGCCTATATGCAATCTCCTCACCCACAGTCTAGTTGTTAAAGTCAGGTGTAATTTCCCTTCCCTTTTTCAATCCATCTCCCCCTTGTTTCTTGGCCCCCAGCTGTAGGCTGTCCAGGCTGGCTGTAGAAGTTCTGAACTGAGCAACTAGAGTGTGTCTAAATGGGAGATTCCAAGATAGCAAGGGGACTGGAGACTATGCCATGGGAGGAACAGTCAAAAGACTGGAAGATGTTTAGCCCACAGAAGAGAAGAGTAAGAAAGGACATGAGAATTATCTTCAAATATTTGAAAGATTAGTGGATGTAAGAGACATTAGATTTGCTTATTTTGGACCCAGAGGGTAGAACTAGAAACAACAAGTCAAAGATGCAAAGAAGAAGATTCAGATTTTACAGACAGGAAAACCTGCTTAACAGTTAGAACTGTCCAAGTTTGAATGAGTTGCCTTGGGAAATAGAAGATCCCTGCTTATTAAAAGTCTTTGAGCAAAGTCATTAGCCTTTAGAAATGTGGCCTCTGAGATACCTTGTAACCCTGGGATTCTGTGGTTTAGTGACCTAGTTATGAGGTTTCTGCTCAGCCCAAGAATTCTGCACATCTAACCTAGAATTTCCCTTCCCACTCATGTTTCTGCTCCCAGAACAGTAATACCTCCCTTGGATTCATTGGTTTGTATTTGTTTTTTGACTAGATGAAAGAGGCCATTTTTTGCCTCATTTCTTACCTAGCCTTAAGCACTAAATGGGCATTGCCTCAGACAAACTGAAACCTGGGAAAGATCTTAGCTTAAAAAGACCACTGCATCCAGGGCCCTCTCCAGTCATGCTGACCTAAATCTTGCCACTTGTCTCAGATGACTCAGGGGAAGAAAGTGAAGCTGTTGACTTTGCACAGCCCCGCCTCACTTAAATCTGATTCATTTTCAAGTCCTGAATCCTGATGTCACAGTCCTCTTTGAGAATGAAGGACAAGCAGCAACAATATCACAACTTCATACTGCAGCCACAGCTCTGCTTCTTCCAAGAATCGCCTCAGATTCCCATCTTCCTAGCCATCCAATGACTGATTCCTGCATGTCCACCTGGAAGACTCAATACATCATACAATCTTTACTTATCTATATATGGGGGAACCTTTGTGTGGCATAGAGGAAAGATCACAGGGCTAGGAGTTAAGACTCATTTTCTATTCCTGTTTCAACAAACTCCCCTTATGACCTTGGGTAAGTCACAAATGCATTAGGATTTTTATTCTTTGTCTTCTTTACTGAGGAATGTTACTCCAAGTCTTTAAAGCTTTAATATCACCACATGGGGGAACTGAAGCAAGCCCACCTCTCTGCCATAGATCTTGAAGATGGAATTTCTAACCTTACCATAAGGTGGGCATGTAGGAGCCAATCATTGAATTAGTAGGAAGATGAAAACCTGAATGTTGTCACGCAGCCGGCCATTGCACCCTCAGGATTTCTGATCCTTTCCATTTGTCCTGCAGCTACACTCTTGTATGTGTGTTGTCTCCTCCCAGTAGAACAGGAGCTTCTTGAGAGTAGAGACTGACTTGTTTTCCTATCTGTATTATCCTCACTTAGCACAGTCCTTGGCACATGGTAAATGCTTAATAAATGTTTTTCTCATCCATTCACTCATTCATTCATTCATTCATCATGCATAATTGCTCCAACAATGAAGCAGTTTTCTATCCTTGGAAGGATACTATTGATGATGATGATGGTGAAGAAGATGAAAAAAAGAAGAATTTTCATCTTATTTGATAGAATTCGGATAGAAAGGGTTCTAGGACAAATCCCTCTCCTGCAATTATTTTTATTTATTATTTGCACAGGTGGACAAATAATTGCTTTTTATAATTGAATAAATGCATTAGGAGGCAAGCTTATCTTCTATAAACTTGCTAAAAGCATACCTGGTACAACTCCAGTAGTGCACAGAAAGAGAAAGAATTTGCACCTCATCCTGTTCCCATGAGATGTAATTTCTTCTACTAGGGCTCTCTATTATAAAAGTTTTTTTTATTCTACATAGCATGAAGATTATGAGTATTCAGTAATAGTGACATCTACTTAAAACCTTGTTCTTGAGTTTTTATGGGCAATTGTGGGTAACAGTTTATCTGTTATAATGGTCTAGTTCCAGCAGAGTTTATTGGCTGAGTTCTCTCTGATATTTATTTTTTTCAGGTCTGCATCTGCAGTAAAGTGCTTTGTCATCTGTCAGTTCTTAAAAGATAGTGAGCTTCTGATGAATAATTCTAGCCACCAGGTTATGTGGTGGTAGATAATAGTCATATGTATATAATGTTTTATGGTTTACAGATTGTCTTTTTAACAACCCTGTGAGATTCTTAGTTCAAGTATTATTGTCATTTTCTTTTACAGATGAGGAAACTGAGGCAGAAAGATTCATTTATTTCCCCAGTTATCACCTAACTAGCAAGCGGTTGAGCAAAGGCTTAAACCCAGAACTTCTGACTTCAGAACTAGTGTTCCCTCCACTACACCACACTACCATGCCGTTATTTGGATCACAACAGGCTTGTCCTAGAAAAATCTCATGGAACCATTTCTCCTTTTCATTAGGAAGACAATGCTTTTTTTCCTTTGAAAAACACTTTCCCTGTGAACCTAAGGTGTAGGCATCTCTTTAAAACACAAGCTTTAAAATTCATTTTTATCTTTCCATCCCCCAATCAGGCTTAGATTGGCAAAGGATTCTTGTGCATTGTTCTCTGTGATCATTACCACCACTATCCATAGTGCCAGCAGTATGGGAGCCAGAAGGAAAATAAAGAGGAACATTCTTTGGTCTTCTAAGATGTGTTTCCCTCCTCCTCACCCCAATCCTTCCTACCTCTCAACACCAGTCATGGAGCTAATGAGAAAGAAGTGTGTTTGCCTAATGCTTGCCAAGGCAGTATGACTGTTTGTTTGTGCCCTTCCTACTGCACATTCTGTCCTTGAGAATCAAGTGCATCATTTCTGATTTGCCCATTTGGAACTTCTAGCAGCTTTGGCAGTGATATCCTAATCCTCTTGGCATATGTACAGAACACTCTTCTCCCTTCTTGGTTACCATAATGTTCTAACCAATAAATGGGATACATTTTATAAGCTTATCTCTTCATTATACTAACGGATGTAGAAACACGTGGTAGCTCTATCTGAGCAGTTGGAGAAGTTGGAGAAGAAGGATGGCTTTCTTCACTGTGATTTTGGCAAGTCTGGGAGATGTAGGTGAAAAAATTGAAGCCAGATGGTTCTATCAGAGAAATTTCTAATTGTTTCCTTTTGCTTTATTTCTTTGCCACCTTTTAGAATCCCAGAATATTAGAATGGCAAAACTAGAAGGAGCCTTGGAGATCTTTACTCCAAAGTCCCCAATTTACAGATGAGGCAACTGAGGTTTGGAGGAGGAAAATTACCTTGTCCAAGTTGATAGCAATTCAATAGCTGAACCATGGTTTTGTACTTGTCAAGTAACTATGATAAAAATGAACCCCCTCCTTTTGGTGGAGAAGCAGGAAAGCAAAAATGTTGAATGTTGCAAATGTTGTCATCTGGATACCTGGGTTATTTGGTTTTGCTTAACAATTTTTTCTTCATGACAAGGGAAGGTTATATGGTGTAAGAAAAAGAATTTCAAGAAATATCCATGGTATAAAAACCAGAAGATTTATAATTATTTGCTTTCAAAATGAATCAATATGATAATACCACACTAGTCAAGTTACATTTGAGATTTGTGGTCCACTTGATATGTAGTGATGAGAAATTACTTGGTTTCTACTTCAAAGATTTAACTCATGGTTAACTGATTGAAGTACATGAAGCACCATGATTGACTGAAGAATAGCTGTATATGGAATAATGGCCAGAACTTGTTCTTGTTTGCCTAATAAGTCCTCAGCTAGAAAAACCCAGGGAGGAGAGGAGCAATCAACAGTGTCAAATGCTATGCAGAGATCAAGAAAGATAATAGCTAAATATGGTGTTTCACCAAAAAAAATCAGATTAAAAATTATGGTGAAAGCTAACATCTATATAATATTGCAAGGTCTGTAGAGACCTTTTTATATTATCTTATTTGATCCTCAACAACCCCAAGACATAACCTGCATTTTGCAGATGAGGAAACTGACACTGAAGAAGGTTAAGTGACTTGCTCAAGGTCATAAATGTATAATAAATGTCAGGTCTTCCTGGCTCCAAATCCAGTGCTTTGTGTACTGGATATCTCATTGACAAAAAGAAGTTTGAAATCTAAACTAAAACCCAAGGCTGTTAGGAGCATCAGGGTGGGAGTCAGGGTTTAGTGTAAAAAATACATCTAGGCCTCGATCACTTGCTGGGGTTAGATAGAGTCAAGGAGGTCTCCAAACACCCTTGTGTGATGATTTCCAGATCTGCAGGAGGAGGAAGGTGTATCGTTTGGGATTGGTTAGCAACGGTCTTCCACAGAGGCTGTCTTCAAATTTGGCACAGTGCCGCAAATGCCCCAAGGGTTCAAGCAAATGTAGTCTCTTGCTTGGTGCTGGGATATGTAGGTTGGAGTCACTTCACATCAGGGCAGCTCACTGAGGCAACACCAGGTCAATGGTTTTATTGGGGGAGAGGGGATGATGAAACGCATCTAGTTGGTTGCTCATCTAAGATGTCATCCAAAAGAGTTGCTACAACTCAGAGAGCACAAGCATGGGAAATGGAAGTTTCTGGGCAAAGGCAGGACATGGGTGTTATTTGGGAAGAAGGAGCATGCCCAGAGTCCAAACCAGAGGTAGCCTAATACCTGAAAGACATCATTGAGGTTCATAGACTCCAGTTCTTTTGGATGATCATAATATATAACTTAATAACATTTATTAATAACTTTTTTAATTTTATTTTTATTCAATTAATTTATTTCATTGATTATTTAATTAAATTTTAAAATTTATTTATATTTTATTATGTTATTTACTTTTGTGTTAATTATTATGTTAAACAATCTATTCATTATAGTTAGATAGAGAGATAGACAGACAGATAGAGATATACCTCCTCCCTCACAACAACTCTACAAGATAGGTAGTACAAGTATTATAACTTCCATTTTATAAATGAGGAAACGAGAGCTCTAGGAGGGTCAGTGCTTTGCCTAGGATGCAACCAACTGAATATTATCTCATGTGGGATTTGAAACTGGCTGTCCTGTCTCTAACTCTGACACCTTCCCCATTATACCAGGCCACCAAACCTAATTTTTAACCAAGCCTTCATGAAAACAATTCCCAAGTGCGCTACATGTAGTGGGCCCAACAGTAGTATCATAATTACTTTCTGGAATAATTCAATTTTTCTATTTTTTTTAAAAGAAGAATCATTTATGGGCAAATTACTCATGTTGACAGCTTGTGAATGACTTGATTTCCTCAGGCAGTTTCTCTGTTGGCCAATCCCCCTATACCCAGTTCCAGGCAAAGACTCATCTGGGCTCTATTTCAGTTAACCATGAATTCTAATTACCCCAAAGAGGTAAAACTTCCAGGGGAGCTGACAGAGAATAATCAGGAAGCTATTTATTATGGCAGAATCTGCACAATATCAATATTCAGTATAACTCTTCCAGGCTTACAGAAAAGGCTTGTAGTCAATAATCCTTGAGCAAAGACTCTTGGCCTATTCAAGGATCAAGGCTTATCCTCAGGAAAAGATCTTAGGAGGAAAACAAATGACCAAAACACAGTGCAAACAATCCACTCACTACCAAGAGCAGGACTCAGTGCCTCCTGATGTAAAAGAAAAGACTCCTTTGTCAATGACTTTGCATGTCCCTTCTATAGATAACATTGTTCTTGAGTAGGAAGTTAATGGGGCCTCAGCACCATCTGGAATTTTTGGCTAAGTGCTTCTCCAACACCATAAGGTAGAAAGCCAATCAGAAGAAGCAATGGTTTCCACTCATTGTGATGTACTAGCATAGATTTCAGAAGTCAATAACTATTTGACATTCTGGAAAGAATCCTCAGGCTGGCATTTTCCGTGCCTTGGAACTCCTTTTACTCCAGCAGATGATGCAACGATGCAATACCTTAACAACGACTGCCTTTTGTAATAGAAAAATAAACACATTGGAAGTAAAGGAGGCCTAAAAAGGCTTTGAACTCTTGTTGATAGGGAAAAAAACATTGTTTTTTAGGAGTATGTATATTATAGATAGCCCAGACTTTTTATCTTAGGTAGGACAACTATCAATAGCATTGACACAATCACCTAAGAATGTGATGCTGGAAAGTGTGATTTCACCTGTATTGTTTTGTCATTTTTTTCACAGCCTCTATTAATGGTCTATTTTGGTATCCTGGAGCATGAAAGTGACTCCAAATTTTAAAAGTCTATGACAGCGGAGAACAAGATCTGTAGGTCCATTCAAGCTTGAAAGGCTCATAGGATCATAGCTCTAGAGACAGAAGAGACAAAGAGGTCTTCCAGCCCAACCCCTTAATATTACAGCTAAGTGAGTATCAATCAGGAAGGTTAAAGAGTTACATAAGTAATAAATATCAGGCAGACTTTGACCCCAGCTTTGCTAACTCCAGAGCCCATACTCTTTACAAGTTTGGCAAAAGAGCTGCGTCTGTTATCATAGGGTCTGAAAACTTGCTGAATATGAAGAAATTTCAGTAAAGGACACCAAAAGGTTGGCCATCAGGTGAGATAAGTTGCTGTGAGGGGAAAAATCATCTCCTGTTGGATAACCTTCTGGTGTCATTTACTGAAACTTCTTCATAGGAATGTCATAGGATCAGTAACACCTGGGAGAATGACTCATTGTCTAGTATAGTGCTTTGAACATAGGACACACTAAATAAATGTTTGTGGGTGGGAAATATACAAAGGATGACCTTGTTTTAAAAAAGATTTCTGGAAATTCTACATTGTTTTGATACATCATCTACTTCGTTTCTTCCATATTTCAAGTTAAATGATTTCCCCAGGGCTGATACCCTTCCACCAGCACAGACCTGCCTCCCTTGGATGCCTAGGAACAGCTCATAATGGAAATATTTTGCCTTGTGTGTAGTCCCAGAATCAGAGGGTGCATGAAGGAGTAGGAAGCCCAAACCAAAGAAATAATGGGCTGATGTGATTAATTAAGAACATCCCATGAGGAATGACAGTTAGGTTCCTTTGTGGTATCATTGAGAACAGCTATTGATGACCTTGGGGACAGACAGGTTTCGCACAGATTTTCTGTCCAGTAAGAACAGTGATCAAATGTTGATACATTAGAGAGGACATGTATAAATGTGGGCTATACTCCATGGCCTTGAGGTGGGGACCCTCAGATTCTTTGAGTCTGTTTATTGACAGACTACAGACAGTGGATATTAGCACTTCTTAGCGCCTGCCCTCTCCACATGCTCTCACCACCTCCTGAGTAGAATATAAGCTCCTTGAGGACAGAGAAACTGTCATACTTTTGTATGATCCCCAGAACTCAGAATCTGGGATGTTAATAAATGTTTATTTAATTGAATTAAATAGAAATAGCGCAAATGGAATCACACTTCAGTGACATAGAAGAACTTTGCTGAGAACATGATTCAGTTATTTGTCCAGGCTCTTTGTGTTGTATTCCCTTCCTTCCTTCCTTCCTTCCTTCCTTCCTTCCTTCCTTCCTTCCTTCCTTCCCTCCTTCCCTCCTTCCCTCATGCCTCGCTTCTTTCTGCCTTCCTTATTTCCCTCACTTCCTCATCTTTCTTCTTTTTTCTTGCTCCTTCCTCCCCTTCCTTCCCTCTCTCTCTCTCTCTCTCTCTCTCTCTCTCTCTCTCTCTCTCTCTGAACAAACAGTACATTTCTAGTTTTCAAGTGAATTTGGTGCAATTGCTAGATCCAAAAGGAAAGATACTGACAGCCTGTGAAATGTAATGATAACTTCCTGTTGTTAGGCTGCTCTAATTGTTCAAATGCCTTCCTGTGTAGCTAAGCCAATTCCTTCCCATAAACCTTTGAGGTGAGACCTTAGTTTGGTTGGGGAAGCAGCTCTTCAGAGTCCCATTGCACCTTCATAACAGCATTGCCAGTATCAGCTGGGGAATCGCTGTAATCTTGAAGAATTCAGTGTGGTCCCAATGACTTTGGATGTGGGTTTGTGATTAGTTCGTGGATTATTGATACTCCATGACTGAAGTAGAATTCCATCCAGTGCTTTACAAACATGGGCTATTCTTATGTGAAAACACATTAGTATGACAAAGAGAGCGTTAAACTTAGGGTGAGGATAAAACAATGGAGTTGCATTGAATTCAAAACCTAGCTTTGATACTTGCCAGCCGTGTAGCCACAGGCAAGTTATTTTACCCCTTGAAACCTCAGTTTCCACATCTGTGGAATGGGAATGATAATTGTTCTCTTGAGAAGAGTGGTATAATGAAAAGTACCCTGATTCCGGAATCAGAGAGCCTGGGTTCAGATACTACCTCTGTGATATTGGACAAGTCATTAACCTAACTGGGTCTCAGCTTCCTTATCTGTAAAATGAATTCACTTGGATTAAATGATCCTTGGGGTCTTTTGCAACTCTAGACCTATTATCATCTATACTACCTTGCAAAATTATTGCAAGAAAGGTACCTTATAAACATTAAAGTGTTGCATAAATAAGAGTTATTATTATCCAGTGCTCAAAGCCTTTTATGAACACTACTCCAAATTGCATGGTATCCTGAAGCATCCTGCCACTGAGTTTCTGAGCACCATACAACCCTGGGGTTTTACTGTCACGTGAATAATTAAGATCACCTGACACCAGGTGAGCTGAATTGCTGTGACAGTTCCAGGACTTCCTTCTGACAAGTTCTGAAAAGCATAGCTTCTCTCAGTGGTGGCAGCTCTTTATTTTGCAGCATCTGCACTATGCCTTCTAGAACCTGTGAGCAGAATGACAGCATTAGCTTCCAAAGCCTGAACATACCCTAAGTGAGCTTCAGTATTGCTGTGTGTGTTTCCGGAGTTCTGCTGAGATCATCAGCATGATCTGTGTCTCTATGGGATGGGCGGTATTCATATTAGAAGCTGATCCTTTAATTTCTGTAACATGCCCTGATGGAGTGTCACTGCCTTCAGATCTCATAAATGTCAGTTTTGGTGTAGTCAAAAGGTAACTTTGGAAGGTCCAGCTATGAACTCTACAATACCTAAGGAATCTCCCAAATCCCAGATTTGAAACAAATGCACAATTCTGTGATATAAGTGGCAGAGACATAATCAAGCAGTTAGGAGGCTCAGTTTTTCCTCATAGATCAGTGGTTGTATTAAATTATTCCTAAAGTCACATTTGGATTCACATCACATAAGTCCTATAATTCTATTTGAAATCTCTGAATTTATAGTGATGAGTAAGTTTCCAATAATCCCAGAAGTTCATCAAATGTCTTGGTCCTCAGACAACTAGGGAGCTACCCCATTGTGAAGCAACTACAGCCCACACATCCATGAATGGAGTAGGGGGCTGCAGTTGCCTGGATTCCTGAAGTAGCTATTTGTGCCAAGTCTAAAGACAGCTTCTTTAAAGGACCATTGCCCAACAACATGTGTTTTTCCTCCCACAGATCTATAAATCACCACACATGGATGTTAGGGGACCTCCCTAGTTGTTTCTAACCTTAGTAAGTGATCAAGACCTGGTTACATTTTTTGCCCTAAGCCCCTCTGGCCTCATTGCCTGTGATCCTCACCTGGATGCTCCTAACACCAGGGAGGTTTTGTTTTAGTCCTTGAATTTCCTCTTGTGAATGAGTTCTCTAATGGATAGAGCACAAGACTTGGCATTTAATCCTGGTGGCACCCAGATACAAACTTATTACTTTACTTTTATTTTAAAAGAAAAAAATAAAAGACCCTGAATTTCTGCACTGTCCTATTGAGTATTTGCGGCACCCAAATATAAGCATTTTAAAATCTACTGACAGTCAATAGGACAACAAAAGAATTCAGGGCCTTATATTTTGTTTCTTTCAAGATAAAAACAAAGTTCTTTTGCAAATGAATCCCAGGAAGCCAGCTATATAACATCAAACTCTTTAATATGCCTGCAAAGCAGGTATTTTAAGTACAGGTGCTGCTCAAGTTTGACTTAGAGGATATTTAATTACTTACTTTGGAAACATTATGGTACCATATAAATATAAGCTATCATTATTTTTCTTGTTTTTATTATTTAAGAATGGAGAGTTACATTGTAGCTTCTCCAATTTAAAAAAGTTCCACTCTTGTTTTTTGAATGACGCTATGTTGAGATAGCAATAAGCAGGCAAGGATGACCGAACTTTCATATGATTGTACATTATTGCTACAACAGTCCTCAGGGCTGGCTACACTCTAGAAATCACTGTAGCATACATTTCTGGATACAGAGAATGAACAAAATACTACTACATAAATCAAAGGACATAAAATAACTAACATGGTGCCATTGCACCCCCCTGGCATACATGCATAATAACACCCCAGACTTGACTATAATAAAGAGAGATGTCGCCACTCAAAAATACACCCAAACTGAAGTGGAAACAAGTGAATGTAGAGAATGGCTCAGCTAGATAAAATATTCAAACAAAGAGATGTTGTAAAAATCACTGGAAATAAAATGATTATTATTTCTAGGTCTGGTCACTTCTATGGCACCTCTGAGTAGATCTGATGTGTTTTTGGTGATGATGTTGGACCCAGAAGCTCAGTGATTCTTGAGAACCGAAGAAAGGATTTGTGAGACTAAGAACAGGCAAGCAGTGCATCTTGGGGAGGTGTACTGGCCCAAAATGGAAGGCAAGTTCAGTCACTTCTGTGATGCATGCCCTTGAGTGGAGGCAACCTCTTTGGAAACCATTTTCTTCCCCATAAAAATATAGTTGACCATCTGCCCCTTCCCTTGTCTTCCCACTGACAACAGAATAGCTATTCTCTCTCTAAAGTTCTCCAGTCTCTCTAAGATGAGACTTGTACAGCTTACTATTATTGGTTAAAAATTAAGATGAAATTGTTCTAGTCTCCCTGTGGTTTTGGCCTGGGATGAGCTCGAGGCTAAATCGGGCTGCATCTGTGACTCTAGATGCCATGTGAATAATGTTCACAAAGTACCACTCTGCTTATCCTTGGGAAGAAGAAGAAGAAAAGCTTTTGTTCTTGTTCTCAGCATCAAGAAGGATAAACTCCAGATGGATTCCTTGCCCCATGGCTATTTCTGACTGGAATATGAAAAAAACACTGAAATCACTCTGGGAATGTCAATTGTTTGAGGGCTGGGGACATGATTGTGACTGAGACACTGATGTACAAGTTGGGAAGGCACTCATCCAAAAGAAGAACTGCTCAGGCCAAGTGACAAAAGTCTGGTGTCCAACTGTCTGTGTCTGTCGATCTGTCTTACCACAGAGCCCAGCATACATCGAAGATATTTGGTTTTGTTCACTTGTGTCTGACTCTTTGTGACTTCATTTGGGATTTTCTTGGCAGAGATACTGGAGTGGTTTGCCATTTCCTTCTCCAGCTCATTTTACAGATGAGGAAACTGAGGCAGATAGGACTATATGGCTTAGTGTAGTGTCCAGTATGTGTCTGAGGCCAGATCTGAACCCACAAAGATGAGGTTTCCTAACTTGAGGCTTGGGTTCTATCCACTGTGCCACCTAGCTGCCATTGCAGATATTATCGACAGGCATTTCTAGGCCAGGAATTGAGCCAACCAACCCCATCCTCCCAGATTATTGGTATACCTACGTTATTCTGAAGAAACTAAAGAGGAAATGTAGAAAGGAATGACAATAGAAAGAATATGGTAGAAAGCATGCTAAAATAGGTACCACAGGGTCTGGGTTCAGATCTCAGTTTTGATGCTTCCTGTTTGACCCTGGGCAAGTCACCTCACCACTCAAATCCCCTGTTTCCTCATTTGCAAAATGAGGGATTTGGACTAGATGATTTATGACCAAAGGATGTGAATTGTGCTTCTTGACGGCACAATTGTTTTTTATCTTTATATCCTCAACGCCTGGCCCAATACCTGAAGAATACTGAGTGTGTAATAAATGCTTAAGGGCAGCTAGGTGGTGCAGTGCCTAGAGTTCTAGGCCTGGAGTCAGGAGGACCTGAGTTTATATCCTGCCTCAGACACTTACTGGCTGTGTGACCCTGGACAAGTCACTTAACCCTGTTTGCCTCAGTTTCCTCATCTGTAAAATGAGCTTCAGAAGAAAATGATAAATTATTCCATTATTTTGCCAAGAAAACCCCAAATGGGGTCCCAAAAAAGAGTCAAACACATCTGAAAGGATTGAAACAACCCGCAACAATAAATGTTTATTGAATTAAATAGTATCTTCTAAGTTTATGATTCTATAGTCTGAGGGTAAAGACTAGTTGATTTTGAGGCTTCTAAAAATCCTTTGGATTTTTGGAAATTGAGGTTTCCAGGGGACATCGGTTCAAATTCCAGCTCTTTCACTTACTCCCCTTGTGACTTTGGAACAGCAAACATTTATTAAGTGCCTACTATGTGTCAGGAATTTTGCTAAGTGATAGTGAAGCAAATGTAGAATGCAAGGCATTGACTTTCTACCGTGGACCATGAATATAGTGCAGGAAGGGACCTTAGAGGCATTCTGGTCCACTCTTCTCATTTTACAGGAAAGAAAACTGAGGCCCAGAGTAGTTGAGTGACTTCTCAAAATCATTTAGGTAGAAAGTGTCTGAGGCAGACTTTGAACCCAAGTCTTCCTGACTCCGGACTCAGTACTCTTGTTGATCACACTTACCAACACAGTGCCCTGCACACACACACAAAAAAATAGGGCTTAATAAATGTTTCTTGGGACTGATTTGTTACATTCTCTTGGCCATGGAAGAAAAGAGGACTAGGCAGCCTCTGGAGGCAGGTTTCTCCCCATTCCTTCCCATAAAGGAGCAACAGCTGCACCATACCTGGAGCTCATGGAAATCACAGTTCCACCAGATGGGTTCCACCATCCCTACCACACAGGTGCCTCATGGTGAGGCTCCAGCCCAGCAGATGGTAGTCATAATGACTCAGAATGTTTAACAACAGTTTGCTTGTTGTATCGTCTCATTCTGTGATGGTAGGGAACATTCCTGGGCTCTGGCAGGATTCTATGCTGCATGAAAAGCCAGGGTGATCTTCCTGTTAACGGATGAATCACTGAAGTGAGTTACAAGTTGGAAACTCCAGTAATAGTCAGAGATTTTCAAGGTGATGACCTTGCAGAGAGAGAAAAGGTGGTTTTTTTTGGAAAATCTGATTTTTCTAACAAGTCCCACAGCAACACTGAGAACCTTTCCCCTCATCTCTCCCAAGACAGTTTTGACAAAAATGGAAGCTGAGCTTTGCAGTCCATTGGAGAGTGTCCAGGGCCGAGTCAAGGAACTTGCTGATTAGTACCTTAGGGAAGCAGTGGTCTCAGTAGAGGGAGTGAGGGAGTTCTAAGCTTCTTGGAGCCAGAATTCCACTGCAGTCCATACATCTCCCCCTTCCAGGCCTTCGAAAGCACTTGAAAGTACCCTGAACTTTGGGCCTTGTGTATGTTGCCTTATTATATGGGGCTGCCCTTTAATTCAATTCAGCTCAAGAATAATAATAGCTAACATTTATATAGTTTCTATTATGTGCTAGACACGGTGCTAAGCACATTACAAATATTATCTCATTTGTTTCTCAAAACAACCATTTATGGAAAGTATATTTTGGCTGGAATTGGTAGGTTCATTCATTCAATCACTCATTTATGCATTCAATAATCATTTACTAAGTGCCTACTATGTGCTAGGTACAGAGGAAACAAAGACAAAAATTAAAACACTGTCCCCTCAAAGAGCTTATATTCTAGTCTGTGCTGGACCTGGAGTCCAGAAGACCTAAGTTCAGATCCAGCCTCAGACATTTGCTAGCTGTGTGACCCTGGACAAGTCACATAAGCTCTGTATGCCTCATTTTCCTCAACTGTAAAATGGGGATAATAATAGTACTTGCCTCACAGGATTGTTGTGAGAATCAAATGAGTTAATATCTGTAATGTGCTTAGCACAGTAGGTGTTTAGCATATAGTAGGTGCTTTTCTCCCCCTCCCCAGCAAATCTGTAAGCTTCTTGAGAGCAAGACACATGCATTATAGCTCTATAGATCCAACACAGCACCTAGGTAGGACTGCCCACAGCAAAGACACTCAATAAATATTTCTTTATTTGATTGTAATCACTCCATAAGTACCTACTAAACTGAATTCCAAACCTATCGCCCCACCCTCAACTCTAGTTCAATAGAATGATTTAGTGGAGTTCCTCAAGCTGGGTTAATTAAACATTCTGGTTTTAGCACCTGCTTCAGGAAAATGCTGAGGCTCAATGTGGGGAAGTTTGTGAAGGGGTTTGGGATTCCCTGATGCCTCCTGGTATTATGAATCAGACCACTTGGTACACTCTCCTCCCTCAGGGCACAGGACCTCACTTTCTTCAGCCTTCTGTAGCTCAAACCTCTGTGGGATCAGAGATTTAGACTTGAAAAGCACCTTCAGGGCCATAAATCCAACCCCTTCATTTTATAGATAACGCAACTGAGTCACAGAGCAATGAAGTCACTTTCCCAAGGTCACACAGCTAGTAAGGGACTAATGCAAGATTTGAAACCAAGTCTTCCTGACCCCAAGTCCAGATCCCCATTCACTATCCTGTGACTTCTCTCTCATTTGCATCAGAACGGAAGTATTTCTATAATTAGCTTGTTGTATCTCTACCTCTCAGTCCCAGGGCCTGTAGGAAGGGCTGTGATATGAGTAGGTTTTATTTCTTTGTTGTTTTGGTTTTTACATTTATAACCATCACCATGGCAATACTGAGGTGGCTGTGGTTTTCTGAAACCCTTATAGAGTAGGCTCAGAAACATAACCACGACTCACATCCTTTCCTCAATCCCCTCCATCCAGAGCCATCAGTTTCTACAGGACCTCTGGGACAAAAGCTTAGTGTCCTTTGCTGGCCTTGGACAACCAGTCCTTATGTCCATCCATCTGTCTCTTCTCTCCTCTTTTAAAGTCCATTCTAATATGGTACTGAAAATCTTGATCACTAACTCAGGGTGATTGAGTTAATTTGCATAGCAATGACAGGGAGCTATGGATAACCAAGTCTGATCCTAGAACATGATTTACATGTGTATCTTTAGGCCCAAAGGAAAGCTATATAGAAAAGAATATGGGTCTTTTGCTCATTCCCACGGATAACTGGACATTATTCAGCCAGGAAGGAATGGATAAGGTCTATACTGTGACCCCCATGCCCCACGGCTCCCTTCGGGATTTCATAGAAGGCTATAGGGAATCATAGACCTGTGCCCTACCTAAAAAAAATCAATTTGCACAATTTGTTGTCTTCTTTGTATCTGGCACTGTTCTAGGCACTGGGTGGGTGGGAGTCCAAAGGCCAAAATGAAGCAGCCCTGGTCCTCCTTGTCTCCTGCTTCCATTGAGTCACCCAGAAGGGAGAAGGGAATCAGTCTTCTGCTAGCTTCCCAATGTCGTAGGGGAAGTGAGGAACTGTCAGTATTTCTTAACATTCTTTGCTGGGAAAAGAGAAAGAGGGAGAGATAGAGACAGAGACAAAGATACAGAGAGGCAGAGACTAAGAGAAATAGAGAAATAAAGCAATGACAAAGCAAGATTAACAGTTTTCGGCCTGGGAACCCAGTGGAGTTTGAGACCTAGAAACTCTGGGTGAGAAAACAATTATAGAGACCCAAAACAGTACCCCAGCCTTCAGAGAGTGTGTGGCCCAAGGAAAGAGGATCACACACGCTTAGCCCAGCTCTAATCTTCTAGGCCAGACTCATGGCGTGGCAATGGGTTGGTGGCTTTATTCTCAAAAATTGAACAAGTAACTAATTTGATATTGATGTAGGCTCCAGAAGCCAGACAGTGTGACGCTACCAAATGGAGGGGAGGACATGATATAACAGAAAGAAGTATTCTTGTCTGCTATGTTCTGAACATTACTGGACCCCTCTTTCTCATATCTTCCCAGAAAAGGCTGGGTAGGTAAGGGTTAGGCAGAAAAGGGCTTTCTTTTTGTGGGTAGCCTCTTGTATGTGTCACCAACACCTCATCAATCATACCCACAGATACCCTGTCATCATACGGGAATCCTCCATCCTATCAGTGAACCCAGCATGTGGTTAGTGAACACCTCTCGTATGCCAAACCTCAGAAACAGATGCAGCAACAGAAGTTTTTAATTGGGGGTTGGGGGTGCTGTGGTGGGAGGAAGGAAAACAGGAGTTGGGAAGGCCAGTGGCAAAGAAAGAAGTCCCTCCTCATCAGTATGTTATTGATACCAGAAACTCATTTCTCTCCAACTTCCTCCTTTTAACTGACAAAGCCCCTGAACACATGAAGTCATGACCAACTCAGTATGAATTCATATACCAAAGGATCATAGATTTAGAGCTGGAAGGGGCCTTAGTGGTCATTTAGTTTGCCTCTTTATTTACAGATGGAGAAACCCGAGGCCCAGAGAAGCCAAACAAGTTCCCCAAGATCACATAAGTAACGAGGGGCAAAAACAGGTTTTGAACCCGGGTTCACTGTTTCTACAACCAAGATCTTGTCCACTGTATCACAGTACTTCTCCATCGGGGATTCTCAACTTGGTTTGTACCATGGACCTCTTTGGCAATCCAGTGAAGTCTATGAACCCCTTCTCAGAATTATGTTTTAAAGTAAATGAAGGAAATGCTAAATATTTTTCCCCACTCAAGTTCGTAGACCCCTTATTAGTCCATAGACGCCAGGTTACGGACACTTTCTCTAGTTACCAAAAGAGATGTCAGTAAAGAAAGAATCAGGTGGCTAGAGGGAGTAGGGTTCTGAAAGTCAAGAAGGGCTGTGTATAAGGGAGACATAAATGCAGTGAACATCAGTATCCCCTATTTAGTTTCATGAGGGCTGGACCGTCTAAGGAACCATGCCAAGCACAAAGGGACAGGAAGGCACCAACAAAGCAGAAGGACCTCTCTTTCCCCCAAGCTCTTCACAGACACATTGTAAAGGGAAGCATACACACACATATACACTCACATACATCCTATGTAACCCAAATGTGGTGTCACAGTTCAATTTATGGCCCTGAAATATCCCACTGTTAGCTTTTGAATTACCGAGCTACAGCCAAGAATTGGACCTGTCCCAGAAAAGCCATCGTAACCAGCCAACCATGGCACATCAAAGCTTCAGAGAAGTCATCATCATTTCACTCGGGTTCTGTAATGTGAATGGTCTGTAAATATCACATTCTCTCCTTCCCATTAAAAAAAACAACCACTAAAATAAATCTTTCAGCACTTTCTTACCCTTGGGTCAAGCCTGGGTGGTCTGTTTCTCACTCAGAAAATACCTCCATTTTCTTTTGCTCAAACAGCCAAAATGAATGTTAGCTTTTGGCTACAACTGGGGTCTTCTATGGAAATGTAGCAAGCATTTCTGATGAAAATGGCTACTGAAGACATACCCAGGAATGGTGGAATAGGGTTTCTTGCCACTTTCTGATCAGAAGAGTTCATTTTCTATGGTCCACCTGCCAAAGTCCATAGGTTATCTTGACATAAATCCAACTGGCCCATAGCTCCTATAAAATACACTTCAGGCCAGAGCACCTTGTAAAAGAAATTATGGGGAAGAGGGCAATCAAATATTGGTCACTGACTCAGAAACTTGAGTTCACTTCATAGTTCTTGCACTTACTAGCTGCGCAATCCTGATTTAATGTCACCATAGTTCAGTTTTCTCATCTTCAAAATGGAAATAATAATTCCTCTACTATGTAATTCACAGGGATATTATAAGTATAAAATTAAATGAGATAAAGTATGTTAAGTACTTTACAAACCATGGCTCATCCTGGCTGCATACAGTAGGCATTTATAAATGCCTATTGAATTGAATGCAAGGGTTCCAGACCTATTTCTCAGTGACTTGGCCAAGTCATTTTGCCCCTCTAAGCCTTCAGGTTCCTCATATGTAAAATAAGGTTTGGATTAGATCATCTAACAGTTTATGAGTCTAGGACAAACCACACTCAATACCATAGGTTCTTAATATTTGAGATATAGCTCCAAAATACAATACCCATGCTCTGACTCTAATCTCAGCATTTTGTTGATCAGTCCCTGACTACATAAGGATACTCCTCCAAAACATGTGTAACTCAGATTCCATGTAAGCCTGGGATGGGAGGTGGGGCATTTCTGCATGCTGCTGCATATGAAAGGGAGTTATGAATACTGATTGGCAGAGAATCCTGTGTATCTGTATTGGATACTACAGACCTGGTGCCATAGGTTTTCAGGAGAAACACATGGACAGAAGATGCTAAGTAGGAGAGAGCCAGTCATGAAGAACAAACACCAAGATATCCACAGAGCCCCCAGTCTGTAGGAGAAGCTCTTACACTGGAAACCCAACACTTTGGATTTCCAGTGCTTGCGATTGAGAGAGGATTCCCTTTGGATGAGACTAGCATCTATTTATTTGAGCTGAGATATCCTATCACACTCAGCTGAAGAGCTCATTTACTCTTGTGCATTTTCTGGCATATTTTACCATGTAGAACTTCTCCAATTTCTGTTTATTGTTGTGCCTGGTTAAGTGGGTTTACTCACTATTTGACATTTTGATGGTTTTTTGTATAACCAGTATTTGGTGGGAAGGAACTGGTGAATGTAAGCTAAGAGCTATGCTCTCCTTGAGAGTGACCCAGGGAAGTAGCTTTCCCTCTTAACTCAGATTCATACCCCTATGCCAGAGATATTTGAGGAGGGCAGAGAGATACAATTCTTACTTGATACCTCTTGTGCAGCACAGAGATGAGAAGATGCTGGATAGCTACTAGTCAGGGAAATTACAGAGGGGATTTCTCCTCACGTAAGGCTAGGTCCTTCCATCCCTGAAATTCTATTATTTAAAGAAAGTTTAAGGTGCTCACATTCTTGACATATATGAAGGAGGGAACTCAGTTCATTACAAAGAAAAGAGGACAGAGTCAAAGATATTCCTCTTGTAAAGTTACAGTGTGATATATAGATTCAGATATAGACAGACAGACAGACAGATAGATAGATAGTAGATAGATAAGACATAGGTCTATGTCTTATCTATTGAATCTCATCTATCCATTCTTGTCTTTCATCTTTCATCTCTCTCTCATCTTTCAATCTATCCATCTCTTGTCTGTTTCCATGCCTCTCTTCTATTTATCTATCTATCTCTTATCTACCTATCCATCTCTCATCTAGCTATCCAACTCTCATCTATTTATCCATCAATCTCTCAGCTATCTATCCCTCATTTATCCATCCATCCATTTCTCATCTATTAGCAAAAGAGTTTATCATTGTTTTCCTGCTAATATTCCTGCCTCCTTCCCTGGCATTTGGGTGGCAGAGCCTAGTGCCCAGGGGCCTGGAATGAAAGAAAGAAAGCTGATACTGTCAGCATCATCAGCAGAAGGATTTGCAGAGGTCAAGTATTCTTTGTCTCCTCTCATCCCTACAACCTGTCGACAGCCTGACCAAGGTTTGAGATCCTTTCTTTAAGCCCTATCAAGAATGCTGTTGTGTCAGCTTCATACTTTAGAGCTATAGGTCTTTATTTCTGAGGTTTGTAGGACTGGAATTAAAAGACCTGGGTTCAAGCATTCACTCAAGTCCCATCTCCAGCATTCTGTGTGTGACCTTGGGCATACAATTAGTCTCTTTGTCCTTCAGCTCTTCACTCAACAGGTTGCCATTCTCCCATGTTTCCCACCTCTACTTCCCATCAGGCACTCTAAGCTCCTATCCTGGCTCTCTGGGCTTTTGACTGGTAAGCATTTGCCATATGTTATCTGACCCCAGGCCCAGCACACTGTTGCTTTACAGGCACCTGCACATCATGCTCCTGCCCTCCACTGCTCCACCCTGGTACCCTGGCCTTCAGTTTGGCAGCAGTCACCATATATAGCCTGTCCCCAGACCCCCATCTCACTACTCCCAAGCCAATTTCATCCTAATCATGCCCTTGCATTCTAGCCTCCACCTCCCAGTGGCAATTCTAGGCTCCTACCATGAGTTGCCAGGCTTCTGATCAATGAACATTTACTTTATGTTTACCTGGACCCAGAACCATAAATTACTCCTCAGTCCTTTTGATGCCACACATGACTCCCTCTAGCCCTTCCTACTCTAGCTTTGAGAATAATAATCAAATCAGTAGGCCCACAACACTCCTTCCTGTCCACCAAATGGGATAATATTTGTAGGCCGTTTAGCACCTAGTAGGTACGGAGTCAACACTTTCTTTCTCCTTTCCATTTCTCCACTATATATGTTGCACACTTCTCCTAGAATATAGGCTCCTTGAGGGCAGGGCCTATCTCTCTTGTTTATATTTGAATCCTTACAGTGTCCAGTGCATAGTTAGTGCTTAATAAATGCTTTTCCATTGCATCCTAGCATCTTTTTCTCCTGCCTATCGTTAGATGAAAAAAGACTAGAGAAGGTCCCAGAAGGAGCCCTGTATTATCATTGGGACAAGGCCAGTTAACCACTTAAAAGACAAACAATTAAGGAGTCAGAAATAAAGAAAAAACCTGAATATGTCTTTGCTGGGATGGTTCCACCAAGCCCAGATGGTGATCACTGACTCATCATTCTCACGTTGTGCATCCGCTGCCCACCCTGTCCCACACACTGAACTTATCATAGCTGTGCCAACAGCCTAACAGTACACATTTACAACAGCTGTCAACTTTGAGAAAATCTCAAACAGGTTACCCAGGGAAACAAGATTTCATTTCAAGCAAGTACTTCTCTGGCTTCTCCCCCCATGGAGAGGAGCTTCCCTTGTGTCCAGGAACATGTAAGTTGGTGAGAATGCTTACTTTGGTTTGATTCCAATTAGCTGTATGGAGGGGTGGATAGAAGAGGAAGTACATGCAAACATAGTTTGTTTGGACTTCTGTTGATTTTAATCTGCTTCTAAGACCTTAATCTGGAGAAGTAAAGGAGGTTTAAAAAATTCTTTTTGCGTTCTAAGTGGCTTCATCGTAAGAGGGTTCTGATTTTCATGATCTTGATCATATTGGCCCTAAAGGAAACTAGTGGCAAAATGAGTATGGTAGAGTCAGATGTGGCTGATCTAGGGGAGGGTGGTAGACCCTAGGAGACACATATAAGCAATTCATCCCTAAATGAGAGGTAGAGCCTGTGTTGTGAGGTTGTATCAGAGAATTACAAAATCCCAGAACTAAAATAAAGCACTGAAGTTATCTAGTCAAATTTCATACCCAATGCAAGAATTTACATCTCAGCATCCTCAACAGGGTGGGGGGGTCACCCCGTCTCTGCTCAAATACTTTCAGTGCTAAGGAACTCAGTGTCTAATAAGTCAGCCCATGTTGAATAGTGGGGCAAAGTACAAAGCATTGCTTTCAATCCTATTGACCTTCCCAAGATCATTAGAGTGGAGAGGAAATGAGAGAGTCTGAGGGCTTTATGACTCATCCCAGAACGAAATTACATATGGAAAGTGCTTTTAAAACTTTCAGTTCTATAGAAATTTTATCTATTCTTAGCAGCTAGCTATTATGTAGTCCAAATTTCTATATGCATGTATGAATTCCTTCTACAATGACCTGGGTAACATACTATGCACCATTTGCATAGTGGGAAATGCACCACTTCCTTTTTTTTCCATTTTGACCGTTATGCTTTCTAGTTTTATAGTAGTGACAGGAAAATGGACTTGGTCCCACACATCAAATCTATCTATCTATCTATCTATTCATCTATCTATAAATTTATTTTATTTTTAATTTATGGAAGAAAACAAGCACTTTCATAATAATATAATAAAATAGACAATTGCAATGAAATGGTGAATCTTTCATGTACAATTTGCTATTCCTTTTAAATATATAACAGTTATTATGCAAATTTCTTTTTTTCCTTATTTTTTCTTCCCTCACCTCCCCACCCCTCTTTGCATGAAATGCTGAAGAGCAGAGTGAGTAGAACCAAGGAGACCTTGTATACAGTAACAGTAATATTGTTTTACACCACTGCCTTTGTTGGCATGTACTGTTGGCAAGTTCTTCCTTACATTAAGATTGAATCTGCCTCCATAAGGCTTCCGCCTGTGGTTCACAGTCTCCCACTTCAGAGCTAGGCATAAGGGCTATAATTCTTCCACATGACATGCCTTGGAATATTTGAAGGCATTCATCATACTCTCCCCCAAGTTGTCTATTCTCCATACCAAACAAACCCATTTCTTTCAATCTTCATATGGTCCTGTTTTTAGTGGCATCTTGGTCAGCCTCCTCTGAACATGAACAAAATTGAACATAATGCTCTAGTTATGGTCTGAGAAGTATAGAATGCCATAGGACCATTGGCTCTTTACTGTGGGAGGGACTCTATTAATTTCATTCATTGTTTATTTTAGTTTAATTCACTAATTTATATTCATTTCTTCATTCAATATTTACTTAATGCCTGTCATATGTAATTCAGGTCATGAGATAATCTCTTTAAAGTGCTTTGTAAACCTTAAAACACTATATAAATGTCAGCTATTATTATGATAGTTGGTATTAGTATTAGCATTCAACTTGATTAACTGTAGGATGCCCAGGGCTATTCCTGGGGCTTAGTTTGTATATATGTCCCTTTGCCCAATGAGGGAGAAGGATAGGATGTGGTGAGGTATTGGAGTGCCTCTCTGGCTGAAAATCATCTGCTCTTTCTACACTTTAATGCTTCAGGGGAGATACAATCTCACTGATGTGGATGATCCATCTAGAGAAACAGATCACAATCTGTCCCTGCCTGCCCATCTTGAGTGACTCTTGCCCATGTTGACACAAAAGGCCCAGGACTTTCTTCTAATTATCCCATTACTGCATGGGTACCAGTGGGGCATACAGTTAATACACTGGTTACCCCTCTCTTTCATTAGGTGGCTATCCCATCATTTTAACTGGTCATAAATTCCTCTGATGGAGGTCTTGTTTGCCACTTCTCTCTTACACATCTTCATTGGTAAACTATTTCAGTCTACACCCACCCAGTATGGTCCTCTCTGTTACCCCCAACTTCAGTTCTTCAGAGACTGTGGCTTGTCACCATACAACAGCACTGCAAGAATATTAATGTTAAAAGATTGACCTTTGTTTCAATGAGACCCAGGGTTATCAGAAGAACTGTATAGTTTTCCAAAGCCAATTATCCTAACATACTCTAAAGATGTTCAACTCCAACCATATCTACAAAATTTCCTATAAAAGTAATTTACACACACACGTTGGAAGGTCTGAGAGGGGAACTGGTAGGTTTCTGCAAGTCACCTCTTTGACTGAAATGCATGGAGCAAGATATAAGAAACCTACTGTGCTTACTGTTTGTTGACTACAGAAATCACCTAATTCACTACAGCAAAATGCCATCTTAAAGATTTTTATCCAATCAGGCATCTCCAAAATATGTTAAAATCATGCATGATTCAATAAGGGAGACTAAGCATTCATTAAGCTTTTACTATGTACTAAGCAGTGGGTTAAGCAGGTAAAATACAGAGAGAGCCACCAGAAACAGTCCCTGCTCACATTCTAATGAGACAGCATGTAAATGACTATGCATATAAGACATACACAGACTTGTTCAGTTGTGTCTAACTCTTTACAACCTCACTTGGGGTTTTATTGGCAAAGATACTGGAATGGTTTGCCATTTCCTTCTACAGCTCTTTTTACAGATGAGGAAACTGAAGCAAACAAGGTTAGGTGACTTGCTTAGAGTCACACAGCTAGTAAGTGTTTGTGGCTAGATTTCAGCTCAGGTCTTCCTGACTCCAGACCAGGTGCTCTACCCACCCCACCACCTAGCTGCCCAATAGGTAGAGTAGAGGGAAAGTAATATTAGCCTCAGGGGAACTAGAGCAGGACTCTGGCAGAAAGTAGGATTTGCCAACTCCAGTTTGTTGTTCTTCTTCCTTCCTTCTCAAAGAGGAGCTGAGTCTTAAAAGAAGTCAGGGAAAGTAAGAGTCACAGGTGATGAGAGAAAGCAGTCTTGGCATGTTCAGAAAGTACTTAAGGCATGGACAGAAAGCCCTCCAGGTAGGGAGGAAAGCCAGCGTAAATGCCTAATCAGGTAACGTAGTATTGCCATGTTACCGACAGCAAATAGGCCAGCGTGGTTAGATTATAACAATTGAGATAACGTTGTTTGATAAACTTTTGCTTGTTAATATTCATCACGTGTGAGTCATAGGGGAGGAAATGTGGGTTGTTGCCAAGAATCATATCCTTGAACTTGGACATTGCCATGAGAGATTCAACATGGTAAATCCCCCAAAGGAGTCCCTCAGAGAATATACAAGCTCACCCTGAGCCAAAGGAGAGACACGGGTCTGTGATGTTTCAGAATATAGTCAGAAGAATAACATCCTTTGTAAGTTCCTTAAGGATAGGACTGATTTGGCCTTTCTTTGGATTCCCAGCACTTACCACAGTGTCTGGCATGTAGCAAGTGCTCAATAAATGCTTATTGATTTGTTGATTGGTGATATGTAGATTTCCTCCCCAGTATAACTTAAATAACTTCAAAAGATAGCAGGTGTAGATGGAGACCTTCTTAATGATCCACCCTTCCCCCTTTTTCCAGATGAGAAAACTGAGTCCAAGAGATGAGGTGATTTCCCCCAATGTTGCACAGGTGGAAGAGCCTTGATTCAAATCTTAGGCCTCTACCTCCAGAGCAGGTGCCCTTCCATCACACTATTAAAAGAAGTATCTTCTTCTTAAGAGAGCACTTCCCTGAAAAATCTGTGTAACACCATGGTAATCAACAGAGACTGAACAAGGACAATGCTATGTTTGAGCCACACTCTAAAGAAGGTGTTCAGACTAACCTGGACCTAGCCAATGATCTCTGGGCTCAGCCTGAGATGCTGGTTGGGGAGTCTATTATATTAGATAGATAGTATTTCTTGGAGGTATCCAAAGAGAAAAGAGAAGTTTATGGAATAGTCATCTACCTAGTGGTCATCGGGTCAGCAGGCTTAGGTGGGCCTTGCTGATGTAGCAATTGCCATCCCTACTCCATCCCTCCACATCGTAAATCTCTCCTGATGGGGAGGGGCAAAGGGGAACAATATATGTCAGTGTTCCTTGTTTTTATACATTGGTGATATGGGGAGGAGGTTGTGGAGTGAACTTCATACAAAACATACAAAGTGACCTAGTGGGGTCGGAGAAACCGTAACCTTTGAGCAGGACTCTGCGTAACTATGGGATTCTCTGAACTATATGACTGAGCCCTCAGGTTTCTAGGGAAAGACAGAGCCTGGAGGGCAGGTGGTATGGGGAAGGGTTACATATATGTATATCCCTGAGCTAGGCACTGAGGGGGATATAACGTGTAGATATAGAACAATACATAGTCCAATTTGCAAAGAATTTACTGCATATTCTAGAGTACATGACAAATACACGTAAAAAGTTAAAAATACCAGAGATTCAAGATAATTCAGGCTTTTTTCAATTTTATTTATTTTATTCTGAACTTGGGTGATTGCACATGAAATTGCAAATCTATTATGTACAATTTGCTATTCCTTTTAAATATATAATAAAAGTTTAGAGCACTGGTCTAGAAACTAGGGGAGACTTTTTTGGATTGGCTCTCAGAGGTTTTGTTACTGTTGTTGTTGAGTCATTTCAGTTGTGTCCAACTCTACATGACCCCTTTTGGGGTTTTCTTGGCAAAGATGCTGGAATGGTTTGGCATTTCCTTCTCCCCCTCATTTTACAGATGAGGAAACTGAGGCAAACCAGGTTAGGCGACTTACCCAGGGTCACATAGCTAGTAAGTATCTTCAGGCTGGATTTCAACTCAGATCTTTCTGACTCCAGGCCTTACACTCTATCCATTACACCATCTAGCTGCTCATGTTAGACATTAAGTGACATCAGTTATATTCAATTCAACCAGCATTTATTAAACATCTACTATGAGCAAAGCCCTTAGAATACAAAAAAAGAAAGAAAGAAAGAAAGGAAAGAAGGAAGGAAGGAAGAAAGAAAGAAAAAGAAAGAAAGAAAGAAAGAAAGAAAGAAAGAAAGAAAGAAAGAAAGAAAGAAAGAAAGAAAGAAAGAAAGAAAGAAAGAAAGAAAGGAAAGAAGGAAGGAAGGAAGGAAGGAAGGAAGGAAGGAAGGAAGGAAGGAAGGAAGGAAGGAAGGAAGGAAGAAACAATCCTTGCCCTCAAGAACCTTGCATGGGAGGGGAAGGGGAGAAGCACTCAGACAAGTAAATATGAAACAAACATATACAAAGTGATTGATGACCATGCTCATGTTACTAGTATACATCACAGTCAGAACCTGAACTCAGGTCATCTTGACTGAGTCGATCACACTGCACTGTCTTCTGGTACATATAACAGTTGAATATGATACAGCTTCTTTCTCAAAGAGCTTACAATCTCTGTTACAATTTAGTGGCTACCAAGGGTCAAATGAGCAGAATACAAAATAGATACTGTGAGTGCAGGGAAAGAAGAGATCCATCTGGCCCATGGTAGTCAAAGAAAGCTTTATTGAGGAGATGGGCCTTGAAAGACAGATGGATCCAATCCATTGATAGAAAATCAGCCAACAAGTAGTTATTGAGAGCTCACCCTGTGGAAAGCACTGTGCTGGTACAAAAGAACAGGATAACAAGTAGAGGAGGTGATATGGAAAAGAAATTCAGATACAAAAACCAGCATGATATGGTCAGACCAGAGTGGCTGGAATGGAGGGTTCAGCCATGAAAGCAGTTGGAAAGATAGACCATAACAACATCCCATGATTTCCTAGGTAATAAATGGAATGTCAAATAGCACCATGAAGGGCCCACCACTGGGACTACTTTTCTGAGAAAAAACTACAAAGGTCAGTGAGCCATGTTTTATCTGCACAGATTGAGTTTAGAAAAGACATTGAAGGGGGAAGAGCCAAGATGGCCGAATGAAGGCAGCGTCTTACCGGAGCTCTCTCACAAGGTCTGTCAGATTCCCATAAAAAAGTGAATTTGAACAGATTTGAGAGAGTCAGAAACCGCGAGCAGTCTGCGAGGGGCCAATTTCCGAGCCAGGAGAGTCTGAAAGACTGAAGACACGAACCTGTAGGCTCGGAGAGTGCTCGGCTGCGGAGCTGCTCCAGACCAAAGCGGAAGCGGTCGGCCAGGAAATCCACGTGGGAGACAGGCTGGGAGAAAGCTGGGCGCCTGAAACTGGCGGAGATCCCCAGAGCTCCCAACACAGGATGGCAGTCTGTGGGAGCAACAAGAGGCAGCTCAATGCCACCGGCCGGGATACACCGACTCCAAAGGTTTGCAGCCCAAATGTATCGCAGCCTCTTGAACTTCCGGGAGGCTAAATGGCCAGGTAAACGGCTCTAATCCCTCACCCCTCACCCAAAGAATTCCTCAGGAAAAAAAAAAAAGAGAACTGAAACAGAAGAGAAAGTAGTGGGGCCTCACAGGACAAATAGTAGAAACTCATTAGTCCCAGAGGGGCAGAGTCAGCAGAGGTCAACACCAGGAGCCCAGACATAATCTTGCTCCCCCAGGGGAAGTGCCAGTCATCAGCTCAAACAACAAACAGCTGAGACCATTGCTGATAAGCAAGTGCTGGAGAGCACCCATAGGGAGTGAGACGCCAGGGAGCCAGACCCCTCCCCTCACCTCAGGAAACTGAAGGCTATAATTCTAGACTCACAACCCCCAGAATAAGAAAGCTGGGACAGAGAGTCCTAAGGCCCAAAGATAGAAATTCATTGTAACGCCAGGAAAAGGCAAAACAACAAACATGAAGAAGAACACAAAAAAACCGAGGACAATAGATTCTTTTTATGGAGACAGGCAGGATCAAAATATCAATATGGAAGAGGACGGCAATGACACTATAGACGTGTCTGATACCTCAAAAGGTAATATGAACTGGTCTCCAGCCCAAAAAGCATGGCTGGAAGAGCTAAAGGAGGATTTTAAAAACCAAATTAGGGAGCTAAAAGAAGACGAAATCAAGTCCCTAAAGAATAAGATTGGTGAAATGGCTACAGAGATACAGAATCTAAAGAGAGAAAATGACACCCTGAGAGGTAAAATCAACCAAATGGAAAAGGAGACTCAAAAGCAAAATGAAAACACTTACTCATTAAAAATTAGAGTTCAGCAAGTAGAAGCTAATGAATCTATGAGGCACCAGGAAGTAGTAAAGCAAAACGTTAAGAATGAAAAAATAGAAAAAAATGTGAAATACCTGATTGGGAAAACAACTGACCTGGAAAATAGATCCAGGAGAGACAATTTAAGAGTTATTGGTCTACCAGAAATCCATGATGAAAAAAGGAACCTTGACAGTATCTTCGAAGAAATTATCAAAGACAATTGCCCAGAGGTCCTAGAACCAGAGGGCAAAATAGTCATTGAAAGAATTCACCGATCACCCCCTGAATGAGATCCCAAACTGGAAACACCAAGAAATATTATAGCCAAATTTCAGAACTATAAACTCAAGGAGAAAATACTGCAAGCAGCCAAAAAGAAGCAATTCAAATATCGCGGAACTACAGTCAGGATCACACAGGATCTCTCAGCTTCCACATTAAAAGACAGGATAAATTGGAATATGATATTCCGAAGAGCAAAGGAGCTGGGACTACAACCAAGGATCAACTACCCAGCAAAACTAAGCATAATTTTTCAGGCAAGGCGATGGACATTCAATGAAATAAGGGAATTCCAGACCTTCCTGATGAAAAGGCCAGAACTCAATGTAAAATTTGATCTCCAAATACAAAACTCAAGTGAGACATAAAAAGGTAACCTGGGGGAAAAACCCCACAAACCTTATAACCTTATTAACCAATAAGGGCAGGTTGTTTACATCTTTATGTGGGATTATATCATCTTATGTATGTTATATATATATATATATATATATATATATATATATATATACACATATATAAGTCAGTCTTGAGAATGGTACAGCTATTATGACAATTGAAAGGGATATACATAGGTTGTGAATGCCTGTATAAATTAACTGATGTAAAGATATAAAATATAAGTAAGAGATATAAAGGGAGGGCTATGAGAGGAGCGGTAAGGAGGTAGTAGAAAAGGGTAAATTACACCAAATGAAGTGGCACAAAAACATATTATAGTAGAGGGAAAGAAGGGAGGGAGAAGAGCAGTATTTGTGCTTTACTGTCATCTGATCTAGTTCAAGAAGGGAATAACATACCCTGATAAGTTTAGAAATCTAACTTGTCCTACAGGAAGTAGGAGGGGAAGGGGGGAGAAAAGGGACAGGGGTGGTCAGAAGGGTGAGGAGAAGTAGCAAGTGGGTAATGGTAAGATAAAGGAGGGGAACAAAGAGGGAGGGTTATCTGAGGAAGGCAGCGGTCAAAAGCAAAACTTTGTTGAGAAGGAGAAGGGGAAAGGGAGAAATAAAAGCCTAAACAGGGGGAATTAGGATGGAGAAAAAGACACAGATATAAATCATAACCCTGAACGTGCAGGGGATGAACATTCTCACAAAACAGAAGCAGATAGCAGAATGGATTAAAAACCATAATCCTACAATATGCTGTTTACAAGAAACACATTTGAAATAGGGGGATACACATAGGGTAAAGGTAAAAGGCTGGAGTAAAATATATTGTGCCTCAGCTAAAGTAAAAAAAAGCAGGTGTAGCAATCCTAATCTCAGACAAAGCAAAAGTAAAGATAGATTTAATTAAAAGAGATAAGGAAGGACACTACATCCTGCTAAAAGGCACCATAAACAATGAAGCAATATCATTGTTTAACATATATGCACCAAGTGGTATGGCATACAAATTCTTAGAGGAGAGGTTAAGGGAGTTACAGGAAGAAATAGGCAGCAAAACTATAATATTGGGAGACCTCAACCTCCCCCTTTCTGAACTTGATAAATCTAACCTCAAAATAAATAAGAAAAAAGTTAAGGAGGTAAACAGAATTTTAGAAAAGGCACATATGATAGACCTCTGGAGAAAACTGAATGGGGATAAAAAGGAATATAGTTTCTCCTCAAAAGTACATGGCACATACTCAAAAATTGACCATGTACTAGGGCATAAAAACCTCACAATCCAGTGCAGAAAAGCAGAAGTAGTCAATGCATCCTTTTCAGATCATGATGCAATCAGAATCATTTTTAATAAAGAACTATGGAAAAATAAGCTAAAAACTAATTGGAAACTAAATAATTTAATTCTAAAGAATGAGTGGGTCAAAGAACAAATCAGAGAAACAATTAATAACTTCATTCAAGAGAATGACAATAATGAAACAACATACCAAAACTTATGGGATGCAGCAAAAGCAGTTCTTAGGGGAAGTTTTATATCCATAAATGCCTACATGAATAAAATAGGGAAAAAGGAGATCAATGATCTGGGCATACAGCTGAAAAAGCTAGAAAAAGAGCAAATTGAAAACCCCCAATTAAATACCAAATTAGAAATACTGAAAATCAAAGGAGAGATTAATAAAATTGAAACCAAAAAACTATTGAATTAATAAATAAAACAAAGAGCTGGTTTTATTAAAAAAACAATAAAATTGATAAACCTTTAGCCAATTTGATTAAAAAAAAGAAAGAAGAAAATCAAATTACCAGTATCAAAAATGAAAAGGGTGAGGTCACCTCTAATGAAGAGGAAATCAAAACAACAATTAGGAATTATTTTGCCCAACTGTATGCCCATAAATTTGACAACCTTAGAGATATGGATGAATATCTACAAAAACATAAACTGCCCAGGTTAACAGAAAAGGAAGTAAAATTTCTTAATAACCCCATCTCAGAAAAAGAAATTGAGCATGCCATCAATGAACTCCCTAGGAAAAAATCTCCAGGGCCAGATGGTTTTACATGTGAATTCTATCAAACATTTAAAGAACAACTAATTCCTATACTTTGTAGACTATTTGGGAAAATAGGCGAAGAAGGAGTCCTACCAAATTCTTTTTATGACACAAATATGGTACTAATACCCAAACCAGGTAGAGTCAAAACAGAGAAAGAAAATTATAGACCAATTTCTCTAATGAATATTGATGCAAAAATTTTAAATAAAATATTAGCAAAAAGATTGCAGCAAATCATCATGAGAATAATACACTATGACCAGGTAGGATTTATTCCAGGAATGCAAGGCTGGTTCAATATTAGGAAAACTATTAGCATAATTGACCATATCAACAACAAAACTAGCAGAAACCATATGATCATCTCAATAGATGCAGAAAAAGCCTTTGACAAAGTACAACACCCATTCCTATTAAAAACACTAGAAAGCATAGGAATAAGTGGAACCTTCCTTAAAATTATAAATACTATCTACCTATAACCATCGACAAGCATTATCTGTAACGGGGATAAGCTAGATGCATTCCCAATAAGATCAGGGGTGAAACAAGGATGTCCATTATCACCCCTATTATTCAATTTGGTTCTAGAAACTTTAGCTGTAGCAATAAGAGGAGAAAAAGAAATTGAAGGAATTAGAATAGGAAAAGAAGAAACTAAATTATCACTTTTTGCAGATGATATGATGATTTATTTAGAGAACCCTAGAGAATCAAGTAAAAAACTACTTGAAATAATAAACAACTTTAGCAAAGTTGCAGGATATAAAATAAACCCACATAAATCCTCAGCATTCCTATACATTACTGACAAAGCCCAACAGCAAGAGATAGAAAGAGAAATTCCATTCAAAGTTACTATAGACACTATAAAATATTTGGGAGCCTATTTACCAGGACAAACCCAGGGCCTATATGAACATAACTATGACACACTTTTCATGCGAATAAAATCAGATCTAAATAAATGGAAAAATATCAGTTGGATCATGGTTAGGCCGAGCTAATATAATAAAAATGACAATTTTACCTAAATTAATCTATCTATTCGGTGCCATACCAATCGAACTACCAAAAAATTATTTTACTGAGCTGGACAAAATAATAACAAAATTCATTTGGAAAAACAAGAGGTCTAGAATATCTAGGGTATTAATGAAAAGAAATGCTAGAGAAGGTGGCCTTGCCATACCAGATATTAAACTGTACAACAGAGCAGCAGTCATCAAAACTGCCTGGTACTGGTTAAGAAATAGGGGTGTGGATCAGTGGAATAGGATAGGCACACAAGTAGGAAAAATCAACAAGTTTAGCAATCTACTCTTTGATAAACCCAAAGAGGCCAGCTTCTGGGATAATAATTCACTATTTCACAAAAACTGTTGGGAAAATTGGAAAATGGTAGGGCAAAAACTGGGCATAGACCAATATCTCACACCATACACCAAAATAAAGTCAAATGGGTTCATGATTTAGGAGTAAAAGCTGATACTATAAGCAATTTGGGAAAGCAAGGAATAGTTTACTTATCAGATTTATGGAAAAGTAAAGAATTCATGACCCAACAAGAGATAGAGAGCATTACAAAATGCAAAATGGATAATTTTGATTATGTTAAATTGAAAGGTTTTTGTACAAAAAAAGCCAATGCAACAACAATTAGGAGGGAAGCAGAAAATTGGGAGAAAATCTTTGCAACTAGTTTCTCTGATAAAGGCCTCATTTCTAAAATATACAGGGAACTGAGCCAAATATATAGGAATACAAGCCATTCCCCAATTGAACAATGGTCAAAGGATATGAACAGGCAGTTTTCAGAGGAAGAAATTAAAGCTATCTATAGGCATATGAAAAAATGGTCTGGATCACTACTAATTAGAGAAATGCAAATCAAAACAACTCTCAGATACCACATCTCTCCTGTAAGATTGGCTAAAATAACAAAACAGGAGGATGACAAATGCTGGAGAGGATGTGGGAAAATTGGAACATTGTTACATTACTGGTGGAGTTGTGAATTGCTCCAGCCATTTTGGAGAGCAATTTGGAACTATGCCCAAAGGGCTATAAAAATGTTCATACCCTTTGACCCAGCAATACCACTTCTAGGGTTGTATCCCAAAGAAATCACACAAGCAGGAAAAGGACCCATATGTACAAGGATATTTATAGCGGCTCTTTTTGTGGTAGCCAAGAAATGGAAATCAAAGGGATGCCCATCAATTGGGGAATGGCTGAACAAGCTGTGGTATATGAAGGTAAAGAAATACTATTGTGCCATAAGAAATGGGGATGATATGGACTTCGTAACAATCTGGAAAAACCTACACGATATAATGCTGAGTGAGCGGAGCAGAGCCAGGAGAACATTGTACACAACCACAGATATATGGATTCTGTGAGGACCAACACTGACATACTTCGCTCTTCTCAGCAACGTAAGGTGCAAGGACAAATCCAGGAGACTCACGATGGAGAATGCTATCTTCATCCAGAGAAAGAACTGTGAAGTTTGAATACAGATTGAGGCGCACTTCATGCTCACCTTTTTTCTTCTCTTTTGTTTTTGTTTTTGGGTTTTTTTTTGGTTCTGTCTCTTCTTTCTCATGATTCACTCCATTGGTCATAATTCTTCTCCACAACTTGACTAGTATATAAATTAATTCAATGTGAAGTTATACATGGTACTTATATGAGATTCCATGCCGTCTTGGGGAGGGAGGGGGAGGGAGGGAAGAAAATCTGGAACTCAAAATTATGTAGAACCGTGTGTTGTAAACTAAAAATAAAAAAAATTTAAAAAATAAAGAAAAGACATTGAAATGTAATCTACAGGTTTTGCTTTCACCATGTTTCCCACAAAATCTTCCTATTTCAAAAGTAACAATGCTATTTGCTTTCCAAACCTGTAGTAATATATGAAAATAATATTTAAGTTCATCCAATCCATTAAGCAATTGGAAAAAAAAATTACAGCTTGGTACCTAGGTCTGATGCCACATATAGTTCTCTTTCTGAAAAGTCTAAATGTTGGGTTGTTTCTTTTTTCCATGATAATAATGAACTTCTAAAAATAAGGTTTTACTGGGCACTACATCAAGGTGTGTGTGTGTGTATGTGTGTGTGTGTGTGTGTGTTAATAGTGGAAATAGACCAAGTTTCTTTACAGTATTCTAGCCAGTCAACAAGCATTCATTGTTTAAGATGTGGCAGGCATTTTGCTAAGCACTGGAGTGGGGAAAAAAAGCAAAAACACAGTCCTTGACCTTGAAAAGTTCATTTTTTAATGGAGGAGATAGCATGCAAACAATTATGGGCATACAAGATATAGGTTAAATGGGAGATAATCTCATAGGAAAGACATTAGAAATGAGAGTGGAGGTAGGAAGGAGAAGACACCAAGAAAAGTCTTCTGCCTAAAGTGAGTTGAATCTTGAAGGAAGTCAGAGAACCCAGGAGATGGAGGTAAGGAGGAAAGAATTCCAGGCAAACATCTAGGGGAAAAGCAAGAAATCAGGAGATGGAGTGGAACCAGCAAGAAGATCAATGTCATTGGATCAGAGTATATGGAAGAGACAACACTGTAAGAAACTGGAAAGAATGGAAAAGTGCCAGGTTGTAGGGGACTCTAAAAGTCTTTAGTAGAAGCCTTTAAAAAAAAACTTTAAAAGGAGTTTACATTTGATCCTGGAGGTAAAAGGAAGTCAATGGAGTTTATTGAGAAGGGCAATGACATCACCAGACCTCCACTTGAAAAAGATCATTTTGGACTGGAGTAAGGAGAGACTTGAGGGAGGGAACGCAACCAATAGACTATTGCAATAATCATGTGATAAGGGCCTGTTCTAGAGCAGAAGTTCTATGCATGGTGATGACATGCATAAAAGAAACAAAACAAGCAAGAGATTTTATTTTTGTTTGCAGGAAATATGCATGGAGTGAAAAGTTCATTTGATTATTAGGGACACTGACTCAATAGTATTATTTTCCATGTCTGGCAGCATTTTCTATTTTTTGAACTGTCCAGGGAGTATGTTTCGGATGTTTGAGAAAAATACCAATTTTCATCATTCTAGCCCAATGACTAGAGGAGAAAACAGCATTTTAAGCATAACTTACATGTCTCGCCTACAAAGACACTCTGATGAAAGCCTGTCATTCAAATGTCTCCTCTGCCCTGCAGATTCCTGGGCTAGCCACTAAACCATTCTCATTTGCTGCACATATAATTACATCCACATCAGCAGATTTATTTTTCTGGCGAAGGCAGTGATGTACAAGATATCTCTTGGTCCAGTTCTTTAGTACATCGGCAAGTAATCATGGAGCACTTACTGTGTGCCTGTCCCTGTGCAAAGAGCTATGGGGAGAAAGCAAGAGGAGCAACAAAACACCATTAAAATGTTGGATCCAGGCATTAACCAACCAGAACACAGAAAGCAAGAGGTAGGTGGAGTCTCTGGAAATCAAAGTGGACCTCCCCGAATCCTTGCGATAAAGCTCATCAGCTTCACAGATTGTAAAGCCCCTTATTCAGAACCTATTTATTCTTACTTCTTCACAATACTAATGATCTTTCTTATCTGGTCTCCAAGGCTGCAGCAGAGCAAAAGCAGCAAAACAGAGTGGAGGAGAGGGGCTGTTCCATGTTAGAACATTGAAAATAAGGAGGTGAAGTAGCTGAAAGCATGACAGCAAAGGAGTCAGAAAAGCTTTCTGTCTGAGACCACTTAGCCTAGGACCATTTAATGTAGGGGCAAATATGTGTGTGTGTGTGTGTGTCTGTGTGTGTCTGTGTGTGTCTATGTGTGTCTGTGTGTGAACAGCCCCTGAGACCATCTTTGTATTACAACATAACACAATGAAGCATATTTAAAATGACGATCCTGTATTACTGAGATGAGGTAAAATTCTAGGGAAGTTAGTTGGCATAGTGGACGGAGAACTGGACCTAGAGTAAGGAAGACCTGATTTCAAATCTGGTCTGAGACATTTACTAGCTGTGTGACCCTGAACAATTCACTTAACCTTGTTTGCCTCAGCTCCTCATCTGTAAAATTAGCTAGAAAAGGAAAGGGTAAACCACTCTAATATCTTTACTAAGAAAAGCCCCCAAACCCACGAAAAGTTAGACAAAACTGAACAAGAAAAATTCTATTTGGTTTGATATATAAACAGGCAGGAGAAATTTTTATCAAAAAAATCTCTAAAATTATTCATTAAAAATGTCATGGTGCTTAAAAGGGAATCCAATAAGATGAAATTTAATAGGCATGAGTGTAAATTTCTACACTTATGTTCAAATGATTAGCTTCAAAAACACAAAATAGAGGATCCAGGGGAAAGGAATTGAGCTGAGAATAGGATGAGATTGGGTAACTGGACAGAAGCATCAAATGCCAAGGCATTTCAGCAGGTTTTTGTCTCATCAGTTGCATAAAACAAAACAGAATTACATAATGGGAACAGCTCACTTTAATATAGTGCTTTAAGGTTTACACGTATGTTTACTTGCTCCAACCCTGTGACCTTTTGCGAATACATTTTCCATAGTTCCCCCCAAAATAATTTCTTTAAAACAGCGATCCCACCTCATCACTTACCTGCTCAAAATTCTCCAGTGACTCCCTACTGCCTCTCAGATAAAATGCTCTCTTTACAGTAGCATCTAAAGCCTTTCACATTAAAGACATTAGTGGACTTTTGGACAAATATTACACATTACTCACCTTCACACACCTTCAAACATGGCTTCTTCTGACTAATCTGATGGGAGTGGAAAACTAGCTGGACTCAAAGCAAGTATAATCAAACTTTATATCCCATCTCTTACCCCTGTACCTTTCTATATGTTGTTACCCCAAGCTTGGAGCGCACTTCTTCCTCACCTTGTATCTTGGAATCCTTACCTTCCTACATGGCTTGGTTCAAGGGTCTCCTCCTATCAGAAACTTTGAGGATTCCTACAGTCATAGCTATCCTGGCCTTCTTGAAATTATCCTGTAAGCTGATCTAGCTTCATATCCTGTCACGTAGCCTCCTTGAGGTCAAGAACTGCTTTTTATTTTTTAGTCAATCAATAAACATTTATTAAGTGCCTACTATGTACCATGCACTGTTCTAAACCTTAGCAGGGGATACAAAAAGAGGCAAAAGACAGTCCCTGCCCTCAAGAAACTGTAGTTATATATCAAGTTTACATCTCTAGTATGCAGCACAGTACCCTGTACATTTACTTTTATGGGTAAAAAACTCAAGTATTAATAATAATGAAAATAAATATAGCTGACATTTTCTAATGCTCTGAGCTTTGAAAATTTATATATGTATGTGTATATATATACATATACATACATATATATAGAGAGAGAGAGAGAGAATAGAGAGAATATACATATATTCTCTCACTTGAGCCTCAGAATAACCCTTTGAGACAGGCACTACGGATTTTATTATTCACATTTTTATAGCCAAGGAAACTGAGGTATATTAGAGATGAAATTAATTGTCCATAGGAACATAACTAGAATGTCGTAATTAAAATTTAAACACAAACGTCTTCTGATTTCAAATCCAGAGTTCTCATTCTACTGCCTCTCTAAGCACAAGCACCAGTTTGATTGAAATTAGACTCTATATTATTCTTGTCCCTTCAAATTGCTAATTATAGTTAATATATTTATATATGTATACATATAGGCATATTTATATGTTTATATACATACATATGTATCATATGTGTATATGCATATATGTATGCATGTATGTATGTATGGGGTAGCCCAAAAGGCTTAGTGCAGTTTAAGCTTCAATAGCTTAAACTTCACTATTAATAAGCATTAATGGCCTAGAACTGCACTAAGTCTTTTGGGACATCCTGAATGTAGTACTTTATGATTTACAAACCACTTTACACTCATCTTCACAACAGCCCTATGAAGTAAGTAATGACAGTATATCCACATTTCTCAGATGAGGAAATAAGCTTAGAGGGATGAAATGATTTGGCCAAGTTCACATAGCTAAAAAGTGGCAGAATTGGAACTCTAACCCAGTTCTTGTGATCAAGTCCCATGCTACCTACTTATAGTTTATACTCTCAAAAATCATCAGTAATTTAATGGTTGTTTTCTTTTAATGAATGACTTGTTAAGTGATTGTAGGATAGGAAGGAGTTGAGGCAGTCCATGTCGCTAAAACTGAGCATCGGGAGCATCAGGAGGCAGCACCCCTTATGTCCTGCTCTATGGTGACCATGCTCCATCGTCCCAAAGATACCTAGCACATAGGCCTCTTTGCAAAGCAAAGCACCTGCCTTGATTAGAGAAATTGTCTCTGATGGGAGCATTTGCTTAGTCTCCTCAACCTGCTTTGTTTGTATGCTTGAGGAATTAGGATTCCCGGTTAGTCTAACAGATTACATTGTCAAAGATTTCTCACCACCAGGAAAAGATATAGTCCCACTATTTAATCTAGTCTCATCCTACTTGTTCCAGCCTTTTCTTCTCCTTCCCAATACTCAGGCTTCATTCTAGCCCGGCCTGTGCCATACTCACCCCTACCTGCTGCCCCTCTCTATTCAAATCTCATCCCTCCTTCAATATCCAATTAAAGTTCCACCCTTTCCAAAATCACAAGTTATTTTCCTGATTGCTTTCATATTTGAATTACACAGATAACACATATTGTATACTATATCCTGTGTAACAGGCACATTTAGTAATGCAATCACTCTGATGTATACATATATATATATATATATATATATATATATATATATATATATATATATATATATATATATATATATAAATGCCTTTTCTTTGATTGCAGTCATACTTGGATGCCTAGCTGGGGCACAGAGGTGATCCTGGCTTCTTACACTCTATCAGTGCAGTAAAAGCTCTGTCAGTTTTTCAAAACTAGTATTACACAGGCTCTGAAGCTATTCTCTCAATCCCACTTATGCTGAAAAGCTGAATCCCCGGAGCTTGGCTTCTACATCTCCACACATAGGATCTAGGAGTAACTCAGAGAAGTTGGGGGATGTCTTTATAATGTTATAGCTCAAAAGCCCCCGCCAATGTGCTTTCTCTCTTGATAATCTTTTGATATCAGTTAGATAAACACACTTAATTAGCTTTTTATGGGGTATTCACTAAAATGCTATTAGAAGTATAGTTGGCATAAAACATCTCTCCAAAGGTGTGTGACACATTCTCGCACAAGTACATACAGATTCTAAGGAAAAGTGAGCTCAGGATTAGAGCACATGAGGCAAAAGATATAACTCATAATTCCTGAAAGTCCTTTTGCTTCAGTTCTCAAGATGTTTCTCTTGGCCATGGTGTAGCATCTCTGCTGAGAAAAGAGCCTTGAATCTACCCTTCCCCAGTGTGTCCAGTTGGTTCTCTGCCCACAGTGCATATGCTACCCAAAAGTCATTGTTATCCTCAAGATGCTGCTACAACATCAATGAAAAGTGTGAATTTTCTGGTCCACTAATGTTCACTAGACCCTCTTCTGGTTAAGAGTGAAGGTGGTTGAACCATGAGACAGAGGCCCCTTTCTTCCCCACCCCCATCTCAGTGATTCTTATTGACTTGGCTAGCAATTTTCAACACTAAGCTTCAAGATGTTGGAATTTCTGGGTTTAGAACCACTCTGCTACTTAATGCAAAAACTTCAAGAAATGACCAAGTTTTTTCAACCAATCCAAACACACTTTCTATGCAACATCACTCACATTTATCCAATGGATTTCAAGGTTTAATTGATAAAGGACTCTTCTACATGTAGTCTAAAACCTATACTTGATTGATTTGAGAAATGTTCTTACCTGGTTATGATATCATCATCTTGACACTTATTTTAAGTAAAAATAGGGTCATTTGATTGATTGAATTAGTTGAACACTCCCCTCCCCATTAAACCAGAAAGATTTTGAGTATGGGACAAGAGATGGAACTGTTATCTAAAGACCAGCCTAGTGTTGTGTCTAGAGTTTCAAAATCACCTTGGGGTTATTGTAAGAGGCAAGTGCTTTTCATCTCAGAGATGAAGCCTAGACTATCAAAGAAAGGCTTTATCATCACAGACTCACCACTAATGGAAGGATAATCAGTCAAAGATAAAGTATGAAACATAGTCACAGGACACAAGATGTCCGGGAAAGTGGAAATGTCACTACTCAATCATTTCTCCCACATATCTCCCCTATTCAGAAAACTTAAGTGACTTTGTATTGTCTCTCTGATTTAAATATAAAACAAAATAAAATTCCTCAGCTTGATATTTAAAGGCCTTCTCAATCTAGGACCCCTCTAGTTTTCTAGTATTATTTCATATTACTTCCCCTTCATGCACTCAATATTCCAGACTTGCTAGCTAAACTATTTCCTGTACTTAACATTCCACATCTTTCTTTGTGCCTTTATACATGTTATCTCCATACTTGGAACACACTTCATCCTCATCTCTGATTCTTAGAATCTCTAGCTTCCATCCAAGTTCCACTCAGGCACCACTCCCCTATTGGGTGGGAATCTCTTCTTATATACTTTCCAAATTATCTTATATTTACTTATTTATATACATGTTGTGTCATTCCATTAAAGCATAATCTTCTTGAAGGCAGAAAATGTTTTGTTTTTGTCTTTGGATCCCTGGTTTTTACCACTGGACCTTGCACATAATAGTTGTTTAATAAATGTTTGTGGGGTTGAATTTATGTACTAGCAGAAATACACAGAGAAATATCCACATCAGGGTATAAGCTCACTCACACAGGAGAGAATACTGGGCTGGAGCTCTATAGGGTAATTGTTTTGCTGCCATTTAAAGATGAATGACAATGTTAATAGCAGGCTCAAGTAGGCATTGGAGGTTACAGACAATCGCAGCAGTAGTTGGGTGGTCATGGTGACATGAATGGGTTGTTCTTGCTTCAACACTCTCCTCATAACAAGGCTTTGCAAATTACAAATCTGTCTCCTAAGCCTGTGAATAATATGTGTCAGGCCCCTCAGTGAGAGAGGAGGGGAATTCGTGGTGCCAGGAATACCGACTTGTTCACTTGCCTCCAACTCCTCTGGCCATGGTGCTGACATGAAATTAGGAGAACACTTACCATAGAATGTCTACTAGGTGACCATTGGGAGTAGTGGGGGATGGAGGAGGAAAGCCACAGAAACTTACTACTAAGGCGAGTGGCCACAATTTGCCTTAGTGGAAGGAATACTTACAATGACAAAATAATGGATCTTTTGAAATGTTGAAACAAATGTAATGCCATTTGAATGAAATATTTACAAACCATTTCAAAAAGATAAGTTCAATTTTTTCCTCCAGTTATAAATTCTGACATTATAAACCAAATTATAAGTTTTGTCTCTAGCTATATGAAGATGGAAAAATCATTTTGCAACTCTGAGCATCAGTTTCTTAATCTATAAAATGGGAAGTAGCAGCATATGGTGAGAGAAACAGACAGAGACAAAGAGAAAAGGGGAGATTGTTCCCTAGCTCCTCTCTCCATCCTATATCTCTGGCTTGAGGAATCACAGAGAGGGAAAAGGGGAAACTCACATTATGTCTGCTGTCAAGATTACAGTTAGACCAAGATTTATGGTAGCAGCACCAGTGATGTGCTGTAAGAAAAAATATTAAAAATCCCAAAAACCTCACTGTGAGAATAATAATATCCAACCTCGCAACACCTTTGCAGGGGCATACCTAACCAAGTAAGGCATAGGAAAAAGCTAACCAACATTCTGCATGAGGACAACTGCTGAAGCACTCAGGATTCAGATGAATGGAAAACTTCACACTACCTGCTAGGAAATTGAAACCAAATCACAAAATAAGAAATGCAAAAGAAACCTTAGAGATCCCCTAGCCCTAATCCCTCCATTTTACAGATGGGGAAACTGAGGGTTAGAGAAAGAGAAATGACTGGCTCATTTCCTCATTTTCCTCATTCTCCTCATTTGCTCGAGGTAATACAGATCTATCAAAATGATAGAACTGGCAGGGAACTTAAAACTTAAACTAGTCCAACTCCCTCATTTTACAGATTAGGAAAACAAAGCCCAGAGATGTAACAAGACTTGTTGAGGTCCACACGGATGACTCATATCAGAAGTAGAATATGATCTCAATGTATCTGACTCCAAAGCCAGTGCTCTTTCTACTGCATCCGAGCTGCCATCAACTAGAAACCAAATCCAAGCACCGCTAAGAATATTTATATTTTTCCATCCACAAGCTTGGCAATCCCTTAACACACTTCTTCCCTACAATTACCGGGAGACAGGAGAGCTGGCACCCCAAACTTCCCTTTCATTGGAACATAACCATGCAAGATCAGCCTCTTGCCTGACAACCTAGAAGGGACAGAGTTCTCTTCAATGTAGTTCAGCTGGGACAACTAGATTAGTGGAGACTCCTCACCAAGGGAATAAAGGTATCAGAGAACCTGGATGGCTAATGAAATTGACAATTAAAATTCATAGCAGAGGAGAGCCAAGAGGCTGCCTCACCAATTACAAATCGCATTACCTCTGCACAAGCTCCAGCATCCTATCGTGGGCTATCTTCCCAGCCTCTTGCTTACTGAGTTCCCTGGGAAGTGTTTGCCAACCCTATTTTTAGAATTCCTTTGCAAAAAAAATCCCTAAATGTGGTCTGCCAAAAGTGTTCCTGTTTGTGATAATGCATTGAGTTGTTAGGATGGTGAATGTTCTCCCCATTTCTGAGGCTTTCTTCCTCCCTCCAGCCATCCTCTTGCCTCACTTTTCTGTTTTAGAGGGCCAAATAGAGAATAATTATGTTTCAACTTCTGTGTTCATTCCAATTCTTCTCATTCTTAATTTTTTCCATAATGATTCTCCCATCAGAATCCAACCCACATCAATTAACAGACAAAAATCACATTTTAGAGCTATCTCCCAATTGATCCTTTTTTTAAAATCCATGAAAATATATGATTTTTTTCCATCTATAGTATTGCACAAGTATCAGATTGGTTCTCATTTCAGCATCTAGTCACACAAAAGGTTGAGATACTCATAATCTGCTTAGGAATTTCTCCTAAATTGAGTTGACTGCACTCTTGAGATAATATATCTGGGGAACTATGATCTACAGTCTCTGGCTTTATCTCCAAACCACTCATAATAGGATTAATGCCTGGTTCAGGGACACTAAATGGAGCATGACCAGAATATAGTACTAGTGAGAATCACACACCTTTTTCATACACATACACACACGTGCACACATACACACACAGAGGTATGCTGAGATAAGAATCACTTGGCATTAGTAATAGAGGCAATTACATGAAACAAATACTAACAAGCCTTTCAGTAATTAAAGCCACAGTATTTGAGAGGTCTTATAAGAAATGTTTCCCGGCCATTTGGGGATTAAAATCCCATCTTGGGAATCTAACAACTTGTTTTAAATCAAGGCAGCCTCCAGTACAAGGGGATCTCAACATTAATGTGAAACTGTATCGGGTGAGAGAAAATCTGTAATTGATCCCTTAAACAGAGCATCAGTGGCCCTGGAAGAGCTTAGTAGGTGAGCCAGAGACATGCAGACCGAGAACAGCAGAAAAACAAAGAAAGATACGGAAAAAGAAAAGTAAGAAGGAGAAAACACACTTCTCAGCTTCAAGAGCTAAGCCGGTCCCTTCTCCAGGATCTTGAAGTCTGCTCTCCCAAGAGGAAAATGTGCAGGGCTCTAATTGAAAGCACTTTTCCTTCTGACTATCATAGAAGTGATCTGAGCAGAATAGATAGAGCCAAGAAATAAGGATTTGCCAAGTGAACAGTTCTGTGATTCGCTGAGTTATAAGGAGTGTTACAGGGAAAGAGAAAGCTGACCCTGATTTAGAGAGGAGACTCAGGACACCTGGTATTTATGAAATTTTAATGAAAACAGGCCTGGCTTATCCTCCCCAGGGCCATCTCTTAGAGGACTCTGGCACAGATACATTCGATGAGCAGCAGTTAAAATCATTTCCTGGACATTTAGTGACCTGTGCAACCTGCTCAACATGCTGTCAATTACTAGGCAGTGAAGCTGCTGACAGCATCTGGGTGTCTCCACTAGTGAGGATTGGAAAGGGGTCCTTAAGAGAGCGTGGCCATGCCCGCTTCTAGGAAGTGTTCAAGGAGGTCAGCTCCTGCAGACTGCCCTCACACAAAATTGCTTTGTCAATCATACTCTAAGCAAAATCCCTGGGTAATCTAGATCTCAGAGCAATAAATGACTTATGTTCCACAGAGTCAAAATCTGGTAAGCAGTTCTTCAAAATCCCTTTTGGGAAAACTTGCTCCTGGACCAAGGTTATAATCTCTGCCACGGGCACACCACAAGAGAAAAGGAACTTAGGCTTGAAGGTATCAGAGTCCTTTTTGTCTGACTACGTGGGTCCTACCATCTCTTGCATGGGCCTGTCTGAGAGAAAAGGGGAGGCCTTGAAAGATGTTTTCCGAACTATAAGTGTCTATAACCTTCTAGCACAGTCATCACTGCCCCCAGCCCTTAACTGGATACTACTAAGAGCATTGATCTTAGAGTCAGGTTCGAATCCTGCCTCAGCCACTTACTAGCTGTGACAAGGGGCAAGTCACTAAACTTCCCATGGGCTTCACTCAGTACCTCATATATAAAATGAGCAGATTGATATAGATGGCCTTCTCTTATCTCCTACGCCACTACGCCAATGATATGCAAGACCCAAAAGGCAATACAGAGAAAGCCAATCCAGTAATGAGACTCCTCTATGGCACTGCTCTGCCAGAGAGAGGTCCCAATGGGCTGCCTTGCTCTCCCTTCTGACAGCTTAATCAGTTCTACAGTACTAGAAGAATAGGTTAGCTCTACTTTGGATAACTTAGCGCTTGGCACAATGCCTGGCACACAGTAGGTGCTTTTAAAATACTTATTAACTTGACATTGACTAGAGGCAATCTGAGAGAGAGACCAGTTCCCTTCTCAGGATTGTTGGCAGTAGCTATGGCCTTTATGTCCCATAAACTACTTGTTAACTTTTCTATTTATAATAATGAGTAATGCCCATAACCACCACTGCCCTCCAAATTATACTTTTCCCTTTTCAAGTCATTTGGAAATGAAAACCTCGTTCTGGGAATCTAAAAACGTGCTTGAAATAAAGACAGCTTTTAGTATGAGGGGATCTCAACATGAACATGAGAGTTCCCCTGAAATTGATCCCTTAAGCAGAGCGTCGGTGGCTCTGGAAAAATATAGTGGGTGAGCAAGAGATGTGCAGACAGAGAACATCAGGGAAATGAAATAAGATGCATATAAAGAAAGCAAAGCAGAGTGAAGAAAATGCACCTGGGTGATGACCTTGCCAGGACAGGAGAGGTGAAGGTGGGAAGAAAGGGCCCTCCTATCATCTGTCACCCATGATCACAACCTCATAGAAGGGGAATGGGCTTTGTTACACGTATGTGGGGGCGGATTATGACACACAGGCCAGCACTTATTCAATCTGCCTCTCTTCATTGGCATGTCAGGCAGTTGCCAATGTTTCCATTCATTGTCGACTGGGTACCTTCCTAATCTGAGTACTTAAAAGTCTATATAGCATGTCCAATATTCAGCATTCTCTTTCCAGAGACCTCCAAAAGGAAGATCTATCTCACTCTGCTCTTGAAAGGCTGGTTAGTGTTAATAGCCATGCTAACCATTCCTTTGCCCTCTGCTTACATTCAGATCTCTGCCAGGAGTGGTAGGCTACCATCTCTGTCACTTTGTTTTCTTCTTGGTGTAGGAGTTTAAACTCAAAAGTCATTTTGTCAAGAGATTTTCCTAAACTAAGAAGTAGCTGGGTGGTGCAGTGGATGGAGCTCTGGACTTGGAATCAGGAAGACTAATCTTCATGAGTTCAAATCCGGCCTCGGACACTTACTAGGTATGTGACCCTGGGCAAGTCACTTATCCCTGTTTGCCTCAGCTTCCTCATCTGGAAAAGGAAACAGCAAACCACTCCAGTATCTCTGCCAGGAAAACCTCAAATGGGGTCATGAAGAGTCGGACATGACTGAAATGACTGAACAACAATAGGTTTCCTAAACTAGCCTGCTAAAGGTTGATAAAGGCTGATAGTTGGCCAGTTCCTCAAGTTAGCTTGTCTCACAACTCTGCTATTTTCAGTGGGGGTGGGGAGGATTGAAGCCTTGACCCTCTGGGGCAAGTTCAAGAAAAGTTCCCTGGCTAAGTGTCAATAAAGGTGGAGGAATTGTGTTGCTAGAAGCAACTTAGCCCAGACATGACCCTGAGGAAAATACAATCACCACCCGGCAAGCTATACAACCAAAAATGACCTCTTCCAAGAAGGTCAGTGTAATGTTTTCCTGACTTTCCCACCCTCCTCCCAAAGGTCTCCCTACAGCTGTATAACCACTGTTCTGGGGCAGACGATCTTCCTCCTTACACCTCGCTTCAAATCTAATTTGTATAGGTGATGAGAGTTTCTGAAACTCCAGAACCAATGAAGTCTTGCATCTACACTTTCCACTCTAACCCCTGTTCCCTGTTGCTCAGCTCCAGGTTAAGACACCTTCACAAACAATTAGGAATAAGATCTTGGCTAAATTCCCAGGACTTCTTCTCTAGGCACAGGTTACCAAGCTAACAGTCTTTGAAATTCTTACTTAAGCCCTTCTGAAACTTCCTTTAGTGCGCTTTCTGCCAGTCCAAGGTAGCTCTCAATAGGTGGAGTCTGTTAATAAAAGCTAACAAAGAATATCTTCCTCACAACCACCCACCCACCCCACCCACCACTGTAGATCTCGGGTAATTATATGCACAAACCATTTGTGATGAGGGTATCTCAAAATAGCCATGACCTCTATGTGTAGTTTTTAATAGCTCTCCCCCAGCAAGGGGGATCATCCAGGGCATCCTCTCCATAGACATTCACAAGAGGGTATGCCTGGTGTGCGAAAGGGGAATGAAGGGCTACTCAGTCAGTCTACCATCGTTTATTAAGCACATGCTATGTGCCAGGTATGGTTCCAAGTGCCGGAGGTGCCAAGAGAGACAACAAACAGCCTCCACTCTCAAGAATCTCCCAGTCTAATGGGGAGAGAACATGCAAAGAAATGTGTACAAACAAGTTGGAGATAATCTACAGAGGGAGAGCACCTTGCAGAAATTGGGATTTTCTCTGAGATTTGAAGGAAGATAGGGAAACTAGAAGGTGGAGAACATTCCAGATATGGAGAACCAGTGAAAATGCTCAGCAAAAGCAAGAATAGGGGGTGAGGTGACATAATTCTGGATGGCCTTGGCCCAGTAGGGTAGGCCCCATTACAAGATCTAAATGTTGAACCAATCCAACAAGCATGGACTAAGTGCCCACCATGTGTGGGGCAATACTCTAGGTCATGAGAATATAGAGATTTAAAAAACAGTATACAGAGCACTGGCCCTGGAGTTGGGAAGTCATTGTTCAGGTGTTAATTGTATCTGACTCTTCATGACCCCATGGACCATAGCACACCAGGCTCTTATATCCTCCACTCTCTGCTGAAGTCCATCCAAGCTCACATCCCTTGCTTCCATGACACTCTCTATCCATCTCATCCTCTGCCCTCCCCTTTTCCTTTTGCCTTCCATCTTTCCCAACATCAGTGACTTTTCCAATGGGTCTTTGACCTGAGTTCAAATCCTGCTTCAGACACTCCCTAGCTGTACGTTGTTTTTGATTCATTTTTCAGTCCTGTCCATGACCCTATTTCGGGCTTTCTTGGCAAAGATACTGACATGGTTTGCCATTTCCTTCTTCAGCTCATTTTACACATGAGGAAACTAAGTCCAAGAGGGTTAAGTGACTTGCCCAAGGTCATACAACTAATAAGTGTCTGAGACCAGATTTGAATTCAGGTCTTCCTGAATTCAGGCCTCTTGCTCTATCCACTGTGCCACCTAGCTGCCCTGGACAAATTACTTAACCTTTCTCTGTCTCAGTTTCCTTCTCTGTCCAGGTCTCTATCCACTATCCCAGGATGCCTTTCACTTGACATTTATGTCATATTAAATTACCTCAATGAAAAATCCAATTGCATTAAGTTAGCTAAATTAATTTCAGTAATGGCACAAATATCAAGAAAGTATTCCCGCTGCTGATTCAGCAAAAGCTTCATTCACTGTTAGCTCTCCCACCTTCTACCCCAAGTGGGGGAACAATTTAGATCCATGAGCAGAAGGTGCAACATTCCTAAGATTCCTCTCTGTTTTTTTTTTTTTGTCATGAGGTTTTCTTAGCTGCTGCATGTGCTCTGTCAGGTCCCTATTATACAATGGTAGGAACGCCTAACAGAGGGGTTGGTCTTGTCTGGGATGTTGACATTTCTAAGAGAGGACTGGGGAAAGAGAACTTCTCAAGAGAAGGAGGTGTTGTGCAGGCAAAAGTCACTGACTCAGTGGTCAGCCAGAATTCTGTTTGCTTTGTCTAATATAACAGTCCAAATTCATGAGCTGCAGATCCTGAAAGGGTGAGGCTTCTCTTCACACACTGTCCATTCCAATCCAGCTGGCCTGCTGGCTGTTCCCCATTCCCAACATTCTATTTCCCATCTCTAGATACAAGGCATCCTCCATACCTGGGATGTACCCCCTTCTTGACCTCAATCAGAGCTCCCATGCCACCTTCTACATCAGTCCTTTCCTACTTAGAGGCAGCTGGATGGTGAGGTGGAGAGAGTGCTGGCCTTGCTAGCAGTCAAGAAGACCCGAGTTAAAATCCCACCTCAGACACTTGTTAGCTGTTTGACCCTGGGCAAGTCACTTAACCTCTCTCAGGCTTGGTTTCTTCATCTTTACAGATTATACAACAGGTGTCATAATATCTACCTCACAGAAATTTTGTGAAGATTCAGTAAGATCACATGTGAAAATGGCTTTGTAAACCTTAAAAGTGATCTAAACGCTGGCTATTTCTTTATCGGACCTCTGTCCCTCCCGAAATTATTTAGTATTTATTTCTATGTGAAAATGAATAGTAGATGTAGAGACAAAAGACCTGGATCTGTCACTTACTAGCTAAGTGAACTTGGGCAAATCATATACCCTTTATGGGCCTCGGTGGGCTCGTCTATAGAATGGGGTTGGATTCTAGATAATCTCTAAGCCTCCTTGTAGCTCTAGTTATGTGATCCTATGTTATAAATCACTTCCCCCAGGAGAATAGAAGCTTCCTGTAGGCTGGGACTGTTGCATTTTTTTTTTACCTTTATGCTAACATATAAATGAATTTAATTATTTATTATTATACTGAGTCATTTCATGAAATGGATTCCAAGGGTCCATGGGTAGGAACCATGGTGTTATAGAAATACTACGTACAGACAGAGTTATTATGCAATACATCATAAATGTGAATGTGTTAAAGATATCTCAATTACCATTGTTAATTTGCCCATTTACGCCAGCCAACCCCTCACCTGGGATGTATATACACCCTCTTCTGCTCCTCCTCTCTAAATCCTTCAAGGCACATGTTAGGTGCCTCCTCCTCCATGAAGCTTCCCTGATTTCTCCATTCAATAGACTTCAGAATAACAGAAAAAATTACCACTAAATTGCTGGAGACAGTAATTTGGACTCTGATGAAAAATGACACTTTTCCTTGGGACCTCCTTGGTATTTTACCTATCCCTTAATATGTATGTATTTTGTATGGTGTCTAATTAAGCCACCAGATGAATGTCCCAGAGGCAACATACTATGGTAGGCCCTGCAATCAGAAAAACCTGGATTTATATCCTATTTGCCTTACATACTAGCTGAGCTACCCTGGATAAGTCACTTAGCTTCTCAACATCCACAAGAAATAGTGTACATTATTAGAGGGAATTTCCTACACAGTGATATCAAGGTGAATAAAAAAAATGCCTGACTCCTAGTCCAGTGCCTTGGATATTACAGGACATTAGATGTTTGATGAATTGAATTGAACTTTTCAAGCAATTAAGCCTTGTATGGTACATGAGTCTCATGAGAGGGCACTTGAAGTCCAGGCACACAGGACAGTGTGAGCTACAGAAAATGTAGCACATGTGAGCATCAAGCTTGGACAGTTTTCGCCAAACCAATGAAAATTCCCTAGAACAAGGTCAGCAGATGCTCAAGGACCCACTGTTGAGGTCTTAGTTGGTCCCACTTTTTAAACGATAAACATCAGTGGTTATCTCTGAGGTCATATTTCCTTCAAGTCCCGTATGGGTGCACTGTTAGTTGCTTGGGAAAACACTGCTGAGTTCCTCGTGGCTTTGGGGAAACAGGGTGCAGAACCCTGGGGGCCACAGTTGCTTCCTAGGAGCCACAAGGTGGCACCATTGTCCACCCTAGGATTGCCTCAGTCCTAGGGGCCAGAATCCTCTGGAGCAGGTACAGGCATTGAGCCCGGGTGCTTCTCTCTTGAAAGCCCCCTGGGAAAGTCCTTCTTGGTAACTACGGCCTGAAAGGAAACCACAATTCAGGTTTCAAATACTATTTAGACTTGTATATTTTTATTAGAGCTTCCCATGATACTTGATGGTGTCCAGGATATGTCACTTAGTTTTTTTCTCTTGTTACTTTACAAGGCTAATCATCAGATTCTGAGTCCATATACAGGTGACACATTCCAGACCCCATTGGTCCCAGGACAATTCATTTTTTTTTTCAAATTTAATTTACTTTTTCAATTAAAAATCTATTTTCCATCTTTTGCACTCCCAATTGTGAAAGAAACAAGGAAGGAAGGAAAGAGAAAGAGAGGGAGGGAAGCGTAGGAAGGAAGAAAGAAGAGAAGTGGAAGGAATTAAGGAAGGGAAGGAAGGAAGGAAGGAAAAATGAAGGAAAGAAAGGAGGAGAAGGAAGAAGGGAGAGAGAAAGAGAGAAGGAGGAAGAAGAAAGAAAGGAAGGAAAGAGGGAGGGAGAAGAAGGAAAGAGAAAAGAAGAGAAGGAAGAGGGAAGGAAGAAAGAAAGGAGGGAGGAGGAAGGAGAGGAGAGGGAGGAGAGGAGGAGGAGAGGAGAGGAGAAGGAGAGGAGAGAAGGAGAGAAGGAGGGGGAAGGAGAGGAGAGGAGAGGAGAGGAGAGGAGAGGAGAGGAGAGGAGAGGAGAGGAGAGGAGAGGAGAGGAGAGGAGAGGAGAGGAGAGGAGAGGAGAGGAGAGGAGAGGAGAGGAGAGGAAAGGAAAGGAAAGGAAAGGAAAGGAAAGGAAAGGAAAGGAAAGGAAAGGAAAGGAAAGGAAAGGAAAGGAAAGGAAAGGAAAGGAAAGGAAAGGAAAGGAAAGGAAAGGAAAGGAGGGAGACCCTTGTAACAAATATGAGTAGTCGGGCAAAAAAATTCCTACATGTCCAAAAACATGTGTTTCCTTCTGCAACTTGAGCTGCCTTTCTGTCAGGAGATGGGTAGCATAACATCCCCTGCAATCCTGGTCAGTCATTGTATTGACAGGAGCACCAAAGTGTTTAAAAGTTGTTTGTCTTTACGATATTGTTGTGATTGTATAAATTGTGGTACTGGTTCTGTGTACTTTGTTCTACATTAGTTCATACAAGTCTTCTTAGGTGTCTCTAAGACCAACCCTTTCATTATTTCTTATAGGAAAATTGCATTCCATTATATTTGTGTACTGAACCCACACAATCCAAACAGCAGCATGCTCTACTTGGACATGCACAGGGCTTGGGATGATATAAACCGTGTTCAAATTCACGTGAAGATACTTCCCAGTTGGACAACCGTGAGCAGGCATTGTACTTCTCGAAGTCTCCATTTCCTTGTCCATAAAGCGGAACTAATAATATTCACACTATCTCTCTCACAGAATTGTCAGAAGACCATTTTATAAACCTCCCACTGCCAGGCATATATTCCACAGAGGTCAAATACAGAAAGAAAAGAGTTTTTTCCCCCAGTGACAAAGAATTTTAAACAAAGTAGGTGAACATCAACTGGGGAATAACTATGGCAATTTTCGTATATGAATGTAATAAAAATTACTGTGTCATAAGAAACAATGAATATGAAGAATTCAGAGAAGCATGGGAAGACCTAAGTGAATTGATACAGTAACATGAAGAATCAGGAAATCAATCTATATGATGACTAATATAAATGGAAAATTGTTTTTTAAAATAAATGTAATGGGGGGCAGCTAGGTGGCACAGTGAGTAGAGCACTGGCCCTGGAGTCAGGAGGACCTGAGTTCAAATCCACCCTCAGACACTTGACACATGTATTAGCTGTGTGACCTTGGGCAAGTCACTTAACCCCAATTGCCCTGCCAAAAAGCAAAAAACAAAAACAAAAAAAATAAAAAAATAAATGTAATGTCATATAATGACCAAGGTTGACACTGAAGGAGAGAAAATGCGCCCTTCTCCCTTCTTTGAAGAGGTGGGCAGCTCTGGGCATGGAACACTGTATATACCATCAGACTTGGTTCATTTTGCTAAACTGCTTTCTCTCCCCCTCCCCATCCCCCTTAACATTTTGTTACAAGAGATGGATGGCTTACTGGGTAGGAGAAGGGGAGGAATATATTTGGAAGTGAGCATGACGTTAGAAACAAAACAATTTCAATAAAAAAAAAAAGTTATTTCCCACTTCCGCAAGGCAGCAGCTCCAGAGGAGCATGGCAGGATATACTTTTGCCAGCCACAGTTTCTTCAAAGATTTATCAAAAAAGTACAAAGGGAACTGAAACTGTGTGTGATGAAACAATGGGAGACAGGATTGAAAAGTGGGCAGAAACCTTCTAGGAAGCCAAGAAACAGAAACTCGGGGAACTTTTTGAGGGTTTTTCTATCAGCCTTCTCTTCCCCACCCCACCCAAAAGTATCATAGCTAAGTCAGCTAACTGCTTCACATTTATATGACACTACAGTATATAAAGTGCTTGATTCTCAGCAACCTCACATACAAGTCATTTAACCTCTCTAGGTCTCAGTTTCCTTATATGTCAAATGAATGGGTTGGAATAACTGGCCCCTAGCTTTAGATCTATGATCTTATCATCCTAAGTATTAGGAGGCAGGTAGGTGGTACTGTGGATAAAAGTATAGGCCTTGGAATGAGAACTGAAATGACATTCCAATCCTGCCTCGGGTACTTACTAGCCATGTGATGCTGGGCAACTCACAATTTCTCTGTATCTCTGTGTCCTCATCTGTGAAACGGGCAAATAATAGTCTCTCCTTTACATAGTTGCTTTGAGGATTAAGTGAGTTAACAATGTGCTTTGCAAGCTTTAATACAAATGCTAGTATTATTTTTGTTGTCTTTGTTCAAATAAGGAAACCAAGGCTTACCGAGGTGTAGCGATATGTTTACCTAGTTATTGGCAGGTCAGGATTAGAACACAGGCTCCAAACTCCAAACCAAATGGATTTCCCATTATACTTCGTTGTATCTTTGAACCAACTCCAAACCAAGCTCAACAAAGGGACAGGGAGACAAGAGAAGTTTTAAGCCATACTGTGAAATACCTAGGGGGGATCTTGTGAAAGTTGATTTCTTAAGGGATAGAAAAGGCCTGGTGGTATACAATTATAATCAACAATAAATCAAGAAGCATTTATTAAGCTCCTATTATGTGTAAAGCACTGTGCTCAAGGTTAGGGATACAAAGACAGAAGTGAAGGTCTCTGCCCTCAAGGACCTTACATTCTATCATAGGGATCACACACACACACACACACACATACATGTATTAACATATATGTGTGTATGTATGTATATATTAGTATATACAAAATAGACACATGGTAATTGGGGCAGAAAGAGCAGTACTGTCTCCTAGGAGGATCAGGATGGCTTCAAGTAGGTGGCGGTGCTTTAAGTACAGAAAGAGTTACATCCCTGGCTGCACTTGAAGTCAATAGGAAAAGCAGCTAAGGACTCTCTGGTCCTGACCTCCCTCCCTTCACAATCCCTCCCCAGACAAGAATAAGTTTACCCTCCCTCGTAAAGGAAGAGGTGGTCTGTCCCCATTAGTACCAAATTAGATCAAATCAAAGGAGGCCAGTGAAATAATGATCTTTGATCATTCTCAAAGGACTGAAGAAATGGGATTTGTGAGGGCAGCGAAGTGCCTCAGTGGATAGAGTGCTGCCTTTGAAGTTAGGAGGCTCTGTGTTCAAATCCAGCCTCAGACACTTATTTTCTGTGTGCCTTGTGGCAAGTCAACTACTCCCAATTGCCTCCCACCCCCACCAAAGAAAATGTGGGATCTGTTATTATTATTCAGTTACTTGTGTTTTTAGATACTCTATTCAAGCATTTTTTTTTCTTTCGTTATTCACATGCCTTCCAAAATAGCTTGGTAACTACCTTAGAAAATCCCATTAACCAAACTGCTGAAAATCACCTGGCTTTTCTTTAAAAGTGTTGATAAGGTTCATAAATTCAGTTGTTGCTCTATTGTTTACCATTTCAGAGAGATCACGGTGTTGTGGTAAAGGCATTCTCTATTACACTAAAGTTGGAGTGAGAACACCTGACCTGGATTCAAATTCTGGCTTTTCTATCTACTAGCTATGCGATCTTTGGTGAATGTCCATTTCCCTGATCTTCAGCTAAATGGAATCCTCATTGAATGCCACGTCTTCTTCCAGTTCTCCTAAAGAATTTTGTCCAGATGTCTCTTTTGTCCCTATTCAATTCTACCTTGCATCATACATATGTACATGTAATATCCTCACTACTAGTAAAAGGCAGGTACATCCTGGCTTGGATTTTTTTAAACCTTTCTATTGCCAGAAATTGTCCTTATGACTTACGTATAGACAATGCTTAGTGAATGTTTATTGAGTTGAATTTGAGTATCAAAGGACATAATATATGAAAACATGATCCATAAATATATGTTATATAGATCTACAGCGTACATCTATAAAACATGATTGAAATATGACTCATGGGCAAGTTACTTCACCCTTCAAAGCTTCATTTTCCTCACCTATAAAGCAGGAATAATAATTCTTACACTACCTAGACTTCCAAGATACTTTTCAAACCTTAAAGCACAACATAAATATAATTTATTTTCATTATAATTATTGTAATTATATTTGGCTTTTGAAACTTCCTTTTCCCACTTGTAGAGTTTTAATAATAGTAGTTAGCTTTAAGGATTGCAAAACACCTTTACATATATATCATTTGATTCTCACAACACCCCAGGGAGGTAGGTACTATTATCATCCCTATTTTACAGTTGAGGAAACTGAGGCAGACAGATTAAGTAATGCTGTCCAGGATCCCAGAGCTAGTATGTGTCCAAGGCCAGATTTGACTCAGGTCTCCCTGTCCCCAGCTCCAGTACACTTTCTATTACACTACTTAGCTTCCTGGAAACAACTGGACAAAAGCTTACTCTTTATAGACTTTACCCAACTACTAATTTGGGGAATAGGTTCAGAGGATTCCCTAAAATTGTCATATGTACAGCTCAGACAGAATCTTTCCTATACTCAGGAATGCTACCCCTCACTCTCAAGTCACAGATATTCGTCTCTGTCCTCAGTGATACCTCCTCTTGGTTTACAAGTGGAGATTCTTAGAGCCGATGATGCTACACGGTATTCATTAAACTTGAGCTGAAACTGTCAGTCTTGCTGAGGTGCAGAAAATGGGGCAATTTGTTATTGGGGCCAACCAGAGCTACAGCCCAAGGTCAGCATTTGTAATTTAAAATATCCATTAAGTATGAATAACTAATGTTTTGGATGAATATAGAAAGACATATATATGTACTTATGCATATGTATTTATGCATATTTGTGTAACATATATATATGTATAGTATATTTATATTCACAAATACTGGTAATCCTGAGGAAGTCCCTAAACATCTCAATGGTGAGGTGACTCTCTAAGACTGTGAATTGCCGAGTTGTTCTCAATCTGCAGTTTGGGAAAGGGAGGTTCTTCACTGAGAGGCATGTCTCTGCACCAGTGATATCGCCATTTGGCCTATGATGGACTGTAGGTAGAGATAGACCAATCAGTGAAAAAACTTCCCCTCCCAATGCACACGTTGACATCTGATGTATATTGACATTTGCATATATGAATATATTGATGTACATGTGTTTGTATCAATATGTAAATACATATTGCACACATATATTTATATATGACTATACAGAGGGAATGTGGAATTATGGATAAAAGTAGAGTGTCAGTCAGTCAAACCTGAGTTCAAGTCTTGCCTATGACACATACTGAGGTTAAGGGCTGGAGGAAGATAACCAAATCACCCAAATGAAATTCTAAGGATGGGAGATACTTAATGAGCATCTCTTACTTTTTCCTTTTCTTCCCCACTGTCCCAAGAATGGCCAAAACCAGGGGGGAGGAGAAAGCAAAGGCTTTTTATGACTCAGTCAAGCTTCCAATAAGTGATAGTTCATTAAGAATTATTAGGTGGAGTCAAGATGGTGCTGTGAAAGGAAGGAACTACCGGAGCTCTCTCACAAATTCTGTCAGATAAATCTAAAAAAAAAAAAAGTGAATATGAGCAGATTTGAGAGAGTTAGAAGCCACTAGTAGACTGAGCACTGGGCACACGGATTGGCACCAGACCAAACCAACAGGGAACAGCAGAGGAGTCCAGCGAGCATGCCGGTCTGGGAGACCACTGGATGAGCGAAATGCTGGAGCAGGAACAGGCCCAGAGCCAAAGTACCAGCTATGGCTGCAATCAAGCCCCAGGTCTCTCAGCCCAGGAGTATGGTGGAGCACAGAGCCTGAAGCTGTGGGAGCAGCTAGCCCAGAGGCCTCTAACCCACAGTCTACAGGTTTGAAACTCACCTTCTTGGACTCCCAGTAGCCAGGATGTGCAGGTAAAATGGCTCATATCCCTCCCTTGAATAAACCCAGAGAATAAAACCTCAGGAGAAACAAAGGAGCCAGAAGGGGGGCTTTAGTAGCGAGAGAAGTGGGAGAGAGGGCCCTTCTTGTGGTGGTGGAAGGAAACTAGTGCAGGAAGAGAGGTGTCCCAGCAGCCCTCACTTTAGCAGAACAATGAGAGAAACTGAGCCCCAGGGAATGCAGTAACTAACATCAATGCCAGGACCGGAGACTTGGCTTTTCACAGCCAGGGGAAGTGGCAGACACCAGCACAGATATGAGCTGAGACCACTCCTGCTGTAGAGCAGTCCTGGGGAAGAGGAGACTCCCAGCAGACAGACCACCCCTTCCCCACACCTCAAGAGACCAGAGGCCATAGCACATAAAGCTAGATCCCAACACAAGAAACTTGGGACAGAGCCCCCTGAGCCTCAGAAACAGAGATCCACTTCAGAAACCAGGAGGGGAAAAAAACACCATGAAAAAGAATTGTAAGAAGCTTTCAAAGACGATTGACTCATATTATGGAGACAGAGAAGACCAAAATACCAATTCAGAAGAGGACAGCATGAAAACTACACCCACATCTGAAACCTCAAAAGGGAAAGTGAACTGGTCTCCAGACCAAAAAGCATTCCTGGAAGAACTCAAGGGGGACTTTAAAAATCAAATTAGGGAGGTAAAAGAAAAAAATGGAAAAAAATTCATTGAGGTAAACAAATGTTTAAAAGGTAAACTCTTGGAATCGGTTAAGCAAAATCATAATATAAATGAAGAAAATGTCTCATTGAAAAGTAAAATCAACCAAATGGAAAAGGAGATAGAGAAGACAAAGGAAGAAAACAAAACATTAAAAATTAGAATTGGGCAAGTAGAAGCTAATTATTCTATGAGACATCAAGAATCAGTCAAAAAAAATCTAAAAAATGAAAAAATGGAAGAAAACATGATTGGAAAAACAACCGACCTGGAAAATTGATCCAGGAGAGACAATCTAAGAATTAATGGTCTACATGAAAGCTATGATGAAAAAAGAGCCTGGACAGTATCTTCCATGAAATCCTTAAAGAAAATTGCCCAGAGGTCCTAGAAACAGAGGGTAAAACTGTCATCAAAAGAATCCATTGATCACGCCCAGGAAAAAGATCCCAAATTGAAAACTCCAAGAAATATTATAGCCAAATTCCAGAACTACCAGGTCAAGGAGAAAATATTGCAAGCAGCTAGAAAGAAACAATTTGAATATCACAGAAATACTGTCAGGATCATGCAGGATCTTTCAGCTTCTACCAGGAGAAATTGGAATAGGATATTGAGAAAGGCAAAGGAGCTTGGACTACAATCAAGGATCAACAGCCAGCAAAATTGAGCATAATCCACCAGGCAAGGAGATGGACATTCAATGAAATAAGGGAATTCCAGACCTTCCTGATAAAAAGGCCAGAGCTCATTGGAAAATTTGATCTCCAAATACAAAACTCAAGAGAGACATAAAAATGTAAATGGGGGAAAAAGCCCTAGTTAATCAATAAGGCTAATTAATTACATCCTTATATAGGATTATTTTGTTTTATATATGTTTGATATATATATGTCAATCTTGAGAATAGTATACTTATGACAATTGAAAGGCATATTCATAGACTGTGGATGTCAGTATAAAATAACCAACATAATGATAAAAAATATAATTCCAGAGATATAAAGGGATGGTTCTGGGAGAAGAGGTAAGTAGGTAGTAGAAAAGGGTAAATTACATCACATGAAGAGGCACAAAAACATAATGCAGTAGAGGGAAAGAAGGGAGGGAGAACAGCAGTGTCCGAGCTTTACTCTCATCAGAATTGGCACAAGAAGGGAATAACATACCCTGATAAGTATAGAAATCTAACTTGTCCTACAGGCAGTAGGAGGGGAAAGGGGGAAAAAAGGGAGGGGGTGGTCAGAAGGGAGGGAAGAAGTAGCAAGTAGAAAACAGGAAAATAAGGGACGGGAATCAAGAGGGAGGGTAAACTGAGGAAGGCAGCAGTCAAAAGCAAAACTTTGTTGAGGAGTGGAAGGGAAAAGGGAGAAATAAAAGCATAAACGGGGGGAAATAGGATGGAGAAAAAGATACAGATAGTAATCATGACTGTGAATGGGAATGGGATTAATTCTCCCATAAAATGGAAATGGATAGCAGAATGGATTAAAAACCATAATCCTACAATGTGCTGTTTACAAGAAACACATTTGAAACAGGGGATACACACAGGATAAAGGTAAAAAGCTGGAGTAGAATATATTGTGCTCCAGCTAAAGTAAAAAAAAAGTAATTGTAGCAATCCTAAACTAAGACAAAGCAAAAGCAAAGACAGATCTAATCAAAACAGACAAGGAAGTACACTACATCCTGCTAAAAGGCACCATAAACAATGAGGAAATATCATTGTTTAACATATATGCCTGAAGTGGTATGGCATGCAAATTCTTAGAGGAGAGGTAAAGGGAGTTACAGGAATAAATAGACAGCAAAACCATAATAATGGGAGAACTCAACCTCTCCCTCTCTGCACTTGATAAATGTAACCTCAAAATAAACAAGAAAGAAGTTAAGGAGATGAACAGAATTTTAGAAAAGGCAGATATGATAGACTTCTGGAGAAAACAAAATGGGGATAAAAAGGAATATACTTTTTTTCAGTGGTACATGGCACATACTCAAAAATTAACCATGTACTAGGGCATAAAAACCTCACAATCCAGTGCAGAAAGGCAGAAGTAGTCAAAGCCTCCTTTTCAGATTATGATGCAATAAAAATTATTTGTAATAAAGACCCATGGAAAAATAAGCTAAAAATTAATTGGAAACTAAATAATCTAATTCTAAAGCATGAGTGGGCCAAAGAACAAATCAGAGAAACAATTAATAACTTCATTCAAGAGAATGACTATAATGAGACAACATACCAAAACTTACGGGATGCAGCAAAAGCAGTTCTTAGAGGAAGTTTTATAGCTCTAAATGCTTACATGAATAAAATAGACAAAAGGAGATCAATGAATTGGGCGTGCAACTGAAAAAGCTAGAAAAAGAACAAATTTGAAATACTGAAAATCAAGGGAGAGATTAATAAAATTGAAATCAAGAAAACTATTGAGGGTGAAGCCAAGATGGCAGCTGGAAAGCAGGGACTTGCCTAAGGCTCTCCCCCAAGACCCTCCAAACACCCATAAAAATGGCTCTGAACAAATTCTAGAACTGCAGAACCCACAAAATAGCAGAGGGAAGCAGGGCTCCAGCCCAGGACAGCCTGGATGGTAGCTGGGTAAGGTCTATTGCATGGAGCTGGGAGCAGGAGCAGAGCAGAGACCAGCATACGCTGCACCTGGACCAACCAGATGCAGAGCCTGGCAGAACAGGCCCTAGCACCCTGAATCAGTGAGCTGTGGCAGTTACCAGATTTCTCAACCCACAAACACCAAAGATAACAGAGAACGTTACTGGGAAGACCTGCAGGAGTTCGTGGTTCAGGAGGTACAACTACAGAACTACGGCTGCAATTGCCTCTGGCCCCAGCCCCACCTGGTGGGAGGAATTAGGTGGAAGATCAGAGCAGGAGTGGAGAGCCTACTTAGATCTGAGGCTGGTCCAGGATGGCGGTTCTTGAGGGAGGAGGAGTGCTGGTGTGGCATAGCTTGCTGTGTAGAAATAGCTCTGAAAACAACAGTTCAGCCCCTCAAGTTGGGGACAAAGTAGTCTCTCCTCTACAAGGCCCCAATGAAAAACTCAAGGGTCAAGTAGTTGGCTGGGAACATGGCCAGGAAGCAAAAACGGACTCAGATTCAGACTCAGACTTTGGAATCTTTCTTTGGTGACAAAGAAGAACAAAACATACAGCCAGAAGAAGTCAACAAAGTCAAAGAGCCTTCAACAGAAATCTCCAAGAAAAACATGAACTGGTCCCAGGCCATGGAAGAGTTCAAAAAGGAATCAGGAAAGCAAATTAGACAAGTAGAGGAAAAATTGGGAAGAGAAATGAGAGTGATGTGGGAAAACCATGAAAAACAAGTCAATGACTTGCTAAAGGAGACCCCAAAAAATACTGAAGAAAATAATACCTTAAAAAATAGACCAACTCAAATGGCGAAAGAGCTCCAAAAAGCCAATGAGGACGAGAATGCCTTGAAAGGCAGAATTAGTTAAATGGAAAAGGAGGTCTAAAAGACCACTGAAGAAAATACTACCTTAAAAATTAGATTGAGGGTGGAGCCAAGATGACAGCTGGAAAGCAGGGACTAGCGTGAGCTCCATACCGAGTCCCTCCAAAAACCTATAAAAAATGGCTCTGAACCAATTCTAGAACTGCAGAACCCACAAAACAGCAGAGGGAAGCAGGGCTCCAGCCCAGGACAGCCTGGATGGTCTCTGGGTGAGGTCTATCCCACACGGAGCTGGGAGCTGGGAGCTGGGAGCTGGGAGCTGGGAGCTGGGAACGTAGTGGAGAAGAATCCAGCCTGAGCAGCATGTACCGGCCAGACCAGAAGCCGGGCGGAGGGGGCCCTAGCACCCTGAATCAGTGAGCTGCCGCAGTTACCAGACTCCTCAACCCACAAACACCAAAGACAGAGGAGAAGGTTAGTGGGAAAAGCTGCGGGAGTGGAAGAAGTTCCCGGTTCTGCTTCCAGCCCCGGGGGCAGCGGAGGTGGGGCAGCTACAGCTGCTGCCGCGTCTGGCCCCAAGCCCACCTGGTGGGAGGAATTAAGTGGCGGATCAGAGCAGGAGTGCACAGCCTGCTGAAGATCTAAACCCAGTCCCAGTTGGGGGTTCTTGGGGAAGGAGGAGTGCTGGTGTGACAGAGCTGGCACCTCCCCCCCAAACGTGGAACATAGAACTCATTAGTCTACAAGCAGTCATACCCCACTGAAAAACACAAGGGTCAAGTTAGTTGGTTGGGAATATGGCCAGGCAGCGAAAACACACCCAGATTCAGTCTCAGACTTTGGATTCTTTCTTTGGTGACAAAGAAGACCAAAACATACAGCCTAAAGAAGACAACAAAGTCATAGGGCCTTCAACAGAAATCCCCAAGAAAAACATGAACTGGTCCCAGGCCATGGAAGAGCTCAAAAAGGATTTGGAAAAGCAAGTTAGAGAAGTAGAGGAAAAATTGGGAAGAGAAATGAGAAGCATGCGAGAAAACCATGAAAAACAAGTCAATGATTTGCTAAAGGAGACCCCCAAAAATACTGAAAAATACTCTGAAGAGTACTGGTTAACAAACAGGGGTGTGGATCAGTGGAATAGGATAGGTACACAAGTAGGAGAAATCAACAAGTTTAGCAATCTACTCTTTGATAAACCCAAAGAGGCCAGCTTCTGGGCTAATAATTCACTATTTCACAAAAACTGTTGGGAAAATTGGAAAATGGTAGGGCAAAAACTGGGCATAGACCAATATCTTACACCATACACCAAAATAAAGTCAAAATGGGTTCATAATTTAGGAGTAAAAGCTGATACTATAAGTAATTTGGGAAAGCAAGGAATAGTTTACTTATCAGATTTATGGAAAAGTAAAGAATTCATGACCCAACAAGAGATAGAGAGCATTACAAAATGCAAAATGGATAATTTTGATTATGTCAAATTGAAATGTTTTTGTACAAAAAAAGCCAATGCAACAAGAATTAGGAGGGAAGCAGAAAATTGGGAGAAAATCTTTGCAACTAGTATCTCTGATAAAGGCCTCATTTCTAAAATATACAGGGAACTGAGCCAAATATATAGGAATACAAGCCATTCCCCAATTGAACAATGGTCAAAGGATATGAACAGGCAGTTTTCAGAGGAAGAAATTAAAGCTATCTATAGGCATATGAAAAAATGCTCTGGATCACTACTGATTAGAGAAATGCAAATCAAAACAACTCTTAGATACCACATCTCTCCTGTCAGATTGGCTAAAATAACAAAACAGGAAAATGATAAATGCTGGAAAGGATGTGGGGAAATTGGAACATTGTTGAATTGCTGGTGGAGTTGTGAGCTGAACCAGCCATTTTGGAGGGCGGTGTGGAACTATGCCCAAAGGGCTATAGAAATGTTCATACCCTTTGACCCAGCAATACCACTTCTAGGGTTGTATCCCAAAGAAATCACACAAGCGGGAAAAGGACCCATATGTACAAGGATATTTATAGCAGCTCTTTTTGGGGTAGCCGAGAATTGGAAATCAAAGGGATGCCCATCAATTGGGGAATGGCTGAACAAGCTGTGGTATATGAAGGTGATGGAATACTATTATGCCATAAGAAACGGGGATGATGCAGACTTCGTAACAACCTGGAAAAACCTACACGACATAATGCTGAGTGAACGGAGCAGAGCCAGGAGAACGTTGCGCATAGCCACAGATATATGGATTACATGAGGACCAACCCTGACATACTGCACTCTTCTCAGCAACCTAAGGTGCAAGGACAACTCCAGGGGACTCACGATGGAGAATGCTATCTTCATCCAGAGAAAGAACTGTAAAGTTTGAATACAGATCAAGGTGCACTACATGCTCGCCTTTTTTTGCTTCTCTTTTGTTTTTGTTTTTGGGTTGGTTTTTTTTTTTGGTTCTATTTGTTCTTTCTCATGATTCATTCTATTGGTCATAATTCTTCTCCACAACTTGACTAGTGCATAAATTAATTCAATGTGAAGTTATACATGATAGTTATATGAGACTCCATGCCGTCTTGGGGAGGGAGGGGGGAGGGAGGGGAGAAAATCTGGAACTCAAAACTATGTAGAACCGTGTGTGGTAAACTAAAAATAAAAAAAAATAAAAAAAACTAGGGGATAAAAAAAATACAATGAAGAAAACTTGATGAGAAATCAAGATATTATAAAACAGAACCAAAGGAATGAAAAAATGGAATACGATATTCCGGAGGTCAATGGAGCTAGGATTAAAACCTAGAATCACCTACCCAGCAAAACTGAGTATCATGCTCCAAGGCAAAATATGGATTTTCAATAAAATGGAAGACTTTCAAGCTTTCTCAGTGAAAAGACCAGAATTGAATAGAAAATTTGACTTGCAAACATAAGAATCAAGAGAAGCATGAAAAGGTAATCAAGAAAAAGAACAAGAAAAAGAAATTGCAAGGGACTTACTAAAGTTGAACTGTTTTGTTTGCATTCCTACATGGAAAGATGACATGTATGATTCATGAGACCTCAGTATTAGGGTAGCTGAAGGGAACATGCATATATGTATATATGTTTATGTATATATATATATATATATATACATATATATATATATATAAGTGAATGTGTATATCTATGTGTGTGTGTGTGTGTGTATATATATATATATATATATATATATATATATATATATATACAGAAAGAAAGAGAGAGAGAGAGAGAGAGAGAGAGAGAGAGAGCGGACACAGTGTGAGTTGAAGATGAAGGGAAGATATCTAAAAGAAATAAAATCAAATTAAGGGATGAGAGAGGAACATATTGAGAGAAGGAGATAGGGAGAAATAGAATGGGGTGGATTATCTCACATATAGGTGGTTAAAGGAAGCAGTTCTGTGGGAGGAGGGGAGAGGGCAGGTGAGGGGGTAATGAATGAATCTTGCTCTCATCAGATTTGACCTGAGGAGGGAATACCATACATACCAAATTGGGTATCTTACCCCACAGGAAAGAAGAGGGAAGAAGATAAAAAACGGGGGGATTATGGAGGGGAGAGCAGATGGGGGTGGAGGTAATCAAAAACAAACACTTTAGAAAGGGGACAGGGTCAAGGGAGAAAATTCAGTAAAGGGGGATGGGTTGGGAAGGAGCAAAATATAGTTAGTCTTTCACAACATGAGTATTGTGGAAGGGTTATACATAATGATACACATGTGGCCTATGTTGAATTGCTTGACTTCTTGGGGAGGGTAGGTGGGAAGGGAGGAGGGGGGAGAATTTGGAACTCAAAGTTTTTAAAAACAGACATTCAAAAACAAACAAAAAAAAGTTTTTGCATGCAACTAGAAAATAAGATACACAGGCAATGGGGAGTAGGAATTTATCTTGCCCTACAAGAAAGGAAGGGAAAAGGGGATGGGAGGGGAGTGGGGTGACAGAAGGGAGGGCTGACTGGGGAACAGGGCAACCAGAACATATGCCATCTTGAAGTGGGGGGCAGAGGGTAGAAATGGGGAGAAAATTTGTAATTCAAACTCTTGTGAAAGCCAATGCTGAAAACTAAATATGTTAAATAAATAAATTAAATTAAAAAAATTTAAATAAAATATTAGCAAAAAGATTGCAGCAACTTATCATGAAAATAATACACTATGACCAAGTAGGACTTATTCTGGGAATGCAAGGCTGGTTCAGTACTAGGAAAACTATCAGCATAATTGATCATATCAACAACAAAACTAGCAGAAACCATATGATCATCTCAATGGATGCAGAAAAAGCCTTTGACAAAATACAACACCCATTCCTATTAAAAACACTAGAAAGCATAGGAATAAATGGAGCCTTCCTTAAAATTATGAATAGCATCTATCTAAAACCATCAACAACCATTAGTTGTAATGGGGATAAGCTAGATGCATTCCCAATAAGATCAGGGATGAAACAAGGATGTCCATTACCACCCCTACTATTCAATTTGGTACTAGAAACATTAGCTGTAGCAGTAAGAGAAGAAAAAGAAATTGGAGGAATTAGAATAGGCAAAGAAGAAACTAAATTATCACTTTTGCAGATGTTATGATGATTTACTTAGAGAATCCTAGAGAATCAAGTAAAAAACTACTTGAAATAATAAACAATTTTAGCAAAGCTGCAGGATATAAAATAAACCCACATAAATCCTCAGCATTCCTATACATTACTAACAAAGCCCAATAGCAAGAGATGGAAAGAGAAATTCCATTCAAAGTTACTGTAAACACTATAAAATATTTGGGAGTCTATCTGCCAAGACAAACCCAGGGCTTATATGAACATAATTATGAAACACTTTTCATGTGAATAAATTCAGATCTAAATAAATGGAAAAATAGCACTTGCTCGTGATTAGGCCAAGCTAATATAAAACAATTTTACCTAAATTAATTTATTTATTCAGCGCCATATCAATTGAACTACCAACAAATTATTTTACAGAGCTGGATAAAATAATAACAAAATTCATCTGGAAGAACAAGAGGTGTAGGATATCCAGGGTAATGAAAAGAAATGCCAGGGAAGGTGGCCTAGCCATACCAGATATTAAACTGTACTATAAAGCAGCAGTCATCAAAACTACCTGGTACTGGCTAAGAAACAGAGCCATGGATCAGAGGAATAGGACAGATACACAAGATTCAGCACTCAGTGATAGCAATCTACTCTTTGGTAAACCCAAAGAATCCAGCTTCTGGGCTAAGAATTCACTATTTCACAAAAACTGCTGGGAAAATTGGAAAATGGTAGGGCAGTTATCCGTTTTGCATTTTGTAATGCTCTCTGTCTCTTGCTGGGTCATGAATTCTTTGCTTTTCCATACGTCTGATAGGTAAACTATGCCTTGCTTTCCCAAATTGCTTATAGTATCAGCCTTTATTCCTAAATCATGAACCCATTTTGACTTTATTTTGGTATGTGGTGTAAGATATTGGTCTATGCCCAGTTTCTGCCCTACCATTTTCCATTTTTTTTGATTGAGTTGAATTAAAATGTTTTTGTATAAAAAAGCCAATGCAACAAAGATTAAGAGGGAAGCAGAAAATTGGGAGAAAATCTTTACAACCAGTGTCTCTGATAAAGCCCTCATCTCTAAAATATACAGGGAACTGAGTCAAATTCATAGGAATACAAGTCATTCCCCTATTGCGAAATGGTCAAAGGATATGAACAGACAGTTTTCAGAGGAAGAAATTCAAAATATTTATAGGCATATGAAAAAATGCTCTAAATCACTACTGATTAGAGAAATGCAAATCAAAACAACTCTTAGGTACCACATCTCTCCAGTCAGATTGGCTAAAATGACAAAACAGGAAAACGATAAATGCTGGAGAGGATGTGGGAAAATTGGAACACTGTTACATTGCTGGTGGAGTTGTGAACTGATCCAGCCATTCTGGAGAACAATTTGGAACTATGCCCAAAGGGCTATAAAAATGTTCATACCCTTTGACCCAGCAATACCACTTTTAGGGTTGTATCCCAAAGAGATCACACAAGTGAGAAAAGGACCCATATGTACAAAAATATTTATAGCAGCTCTTTTTGTAGTATCAAAGAATTGGAAATCAAGGGGATGCCCATCAATTGGGGAATGGCTGAACAAGTTGTGGTATATGAAGGTAATGAAATACTACTGTGTGATAAGAAATTGGGATGATACGACTTCATAATAACATGGAAAAACCTACACAATATAATGCTGAGTGAATGGAGCAGAGCTGGGAGAATATTGCAGAAAACCACAGATATGTGGGTTCTGTGATGACTAATCCTGATGGACTTCACTCTTCTCAGCAATACAAGGTGCAAGGACAACTCTGGGGGACTTATGATGGAGAGAGCTATCTACATCCAGAGAAAGAACTGTGAAGTATGAATGCACATTGAGGCATACTGTTTGCTCTCCTTTTTTCCCTTTGTTTTTTTCTCTTTTGTTTGTTTTTGAGGTTTTTGGTTTTGTTTCTCCTTTCTCCTGATTCATTCCATTGGTCATAATTCTTCTTTACAATTTGACTATTGTGTATATTATTTCAATGCGAAATTATATGTAGAAGATATATCGAATTCCATGCCATCTTGGGGAGAGGTGGGGGGAGAAAATCTGGAACTCAAAATCATGTGGAACTCAGCATCGTAAACTAAAAATAAAAAATCTTAATTATAAAAAAGGAAAAAAAGATCTTCCTATTAAGTCAAGCCCACCACTGAGTCATCCTATGAGCGCATGTACACATGTGTGCACACACACACATACACACACACTTTCCCATGCACATTCATACACATGCAAAAACAGAACTCATTTTTAGTTCCAATGCTATAGAATGAGAAGACCTGGAAAACAAACAAAAAGCCATCTTAATCAACAATTCAATTTTATAGATAAATAAACTATAGTACAGAGAAGTAATGACTCACCCAAGGACCCAAAGGTAATGAGGGACAGAGCCAATATTCATACCAAGGCTCTCTAATAAGATATAGGAATGTTTTGGAGTCAGCTCTCACCAGCTTGCTGTCAGATTGTTAAATTTTAAGTGTGAGTATCTCACACTTAACACAATATCTCACAATATCTCAGAAATCAGCAAAGATGGCAGATCAGTGATTGATTTATCAATTTTTATTTGTTAGAATAAAGGAAATTATGGAGAAAATGTTAATAATGCAAATTAAACTTAAAAGTGTGTCCTGCCTTCAGAGAGGTGGTTGTTAAATGTTTACCATCACAGCCCAGGATAAATGACAGGACTTACCTTTGGACCTCAGCTTCTCTGACTCTAAGTCCTATGGTCTTTCCATTACAGGACATACTAGTCAAAGACTCAGCTCTTTATGCATGTCTTCATTTGCCCTGTCCACTCCCTCCCCTCTCCCCCCACTATAAAACTCAGTTTCCTTAGTTGTTAACCTAGGAAGAAGAAAAATCCTAGACAATCTATTTTCCAAACTTATGGAAGTCAAATCAAATGAGACATTCTTTGAAAAGTACCTGGTAACTGCTAAGCCTATGTAAATATAAATATAAGCTATTCTTCTTCCCTGTTGTTCTTACCCTGGAACAACCAGAAAACCCAAGTTTTTGAGGAAGCTTTCACTAGACATGGGTTGGGAAGGAATATGTGGGTCCTGGTGCTTAAAGGTTTCATCTTTACAGGAGATTGTGGGCCAGACACTCTCATGCAATCTGGTTCAGTAGAACTAACCATGATGTCTACCCTGGGGTGGGATTGGTGGAAAATGGTAAATAACAGGGAGGAAACCACTTTAATTTCTAAAATTGCCATTTTTCCATCTGTGAAATGGGAATACAGTACTCAGGGCTGTCTATTGCCTACAATATTGAGCAATGGGAGGATGTAAGTTGATATGAAAGAGGACGTAATTGTTACCCTCATCTATCTCCCAAGCTCTAATCCAGTATTACTAACTGTCCACTAGACATGTCCTGTAAGCATCTCTAACTCTAAAATGGATCTTATTATCTTCTCTCTAAAATCTACCATTCTTCCTCGCTGCTCTACTGATATCCAGAGAACTCCCATCTTTCCCAACCTCGGAGTCATCCTTGACTCTTCACTCTAAGAGTCTTTCTAGCTTTAATATTCTATGATTCCACCTCCCCAGGTGGTCTGAAAAAAAAAGGAGCCTAAGAGAGAACTTCAGCCACACTTCATTATAAGTCAAGCTTATTTACATGTTATCTCCCTCCCTGTCTTTGAGGTTTGACTTGATTTACTTTGGGGGGTTAATGAAGTTCTAAATATAATGTCATGAATGAATTGGTATTAGCCCATAATGGAGTCCTTCGTGAAATGTCATAAGAATTATGCTGTCACCCTTTTCATATTGGGCATTTCTATCAATAATTAAGTTGAAGGCATCATACTTATCAACTTTAAAGATGATAGGAAACTGAGAAAGGTAAACATCGAACAGTAGAATCAGGATCCCTAAAGGAGCCTGGCATAATTAGCCAAATCTATTTATAATGAAGCTCAATAAGGACAAATGTAAAGTCTTACATTGGGTTCAAAAACTCAACTTCACAAGTACAAGATGGGGGAGGGTAAACAACACTTTGTGAGATTTTTGTAGCTTTGCAAGCTACAAATGAATCAATAGTGTGACATACAAAAGTCAAAATACTCTTAGGCTCTGTTACTAGAAGCCATGTTTGGAACAAGGAAGCTAACAGTGTCCCTGTCCTCTGCCCTGGATGAGGTGCATCAGAAATAGCCTGGATAATTCTAGGCCCAGCATTTTTGGAAGGGCATTTAGAAGCTAGAGTTATCCAGATGGGGTGATCAGATGCAGGAATTAAGGCTGTTTTAGCCAGAGAAGAGAGACAACTTAGGAGGAACATAAAATCGGTCTTCAGGTATCAGGAGGGTTGTCATTTCTAAGGATTATAAAATAAGGGAATTCTACAGGTGGAAGAGGCCTTTGTGACTATGTACTTCAACACATACCCCTCGATAGATACAAATATAGATGTTGATATAGGCACAGATGTCAACAAAAACATGTAGCACTCTTTAGTCTGTTAGCCTCTGCGTGTAGGCCTCCATTGAGAGGGAATCTATTGCCTCACGAGGCAGACCATAAAATTAAAGACTTGTTCAGTTTGGCCCCTGGGGAGTGAAGCAGAATTAAAAGCAATGTGCAGAAGTTGCAGAGATGTGTATTTCGGCTCAATATAAGGAAAATGTTTCCTAAAAGTTTGTAGCCATGGAATGGCCTGTTTCATAAGGTAGTGAGTTTCCCAGCAGTGGAACTATTCAAGGGGAAGCTAGAACCTGTTGAAGCATGGATAATAGGGGCGATATTGTACAAGGGATTCCTACATCAAGTATGCATTAGGTGAGATGATCTCTGAAGTATCCCTTCTAGCTCTGAGATACTATAGTTGATTTCAGATTCAGGCTGAGCAGAGAAAGAAGCTATGGAATCCCTACATAACAGGGTTCCACAGAAGTCCTTTCTCTGCCAACTATACCTTATGGGAAATCTGCCCAGGCTGGAGCCTCCCACTGATCTAAATCTGAGCCCAGCACATAATTCTGCCTGCATGATCAAATTAATTTTTAGATGTCTACTGTTTGGTTTTTTGGTTTTTTTAACCTTAATTTCTTTTTGCAGTACCCAAGCTATTGCATGTGGGGGATCAGTAATTTGATTATCTCATCAAACAGAACCAAACCACCCCAGACTCCTACTTAATATTCTCGTGCGGATGAATGCCTGATCTATGTTACCCATGCAAGTAATGTGGTGATTATCATTCTGGTGTGTTTATTCCTCCCTATAGGCAGATGACCTGTGTTGTTTTGTTTTTTTTTTACTTCTGGGGGGATTAAGATGCTCTCTCTAACCCCTAATCAACTCTCCTACAGTTATGTCAGAGCCGACAACATCCACCTCTGCCTCCTAAGCCTTTGCACACAAAGAGAATCATAATCATAGAGTCAGATGAATCTAATCTGACCCATTCCCCCAAAAGAATCCCCAATAGATTTCTTCAACCTCCGCCTTCAATGAAGTGGGACCTAGCACCTTCTGAGCCAAGCCATTTCACTTTCCAATAGCTCCAATACTGGTTTGTGATTCTGGGAAAGTTACTGAACTTTTCAATGCTCTGGGCAACTGTCTGACATTGTAAGTTTCAGAGAAGGTGCTGACTGGCATTGGTAGAGGGAGTTTTCTTACACAGCAGATCCCTATACCAATGAAATAACAGCTTCAATCTCTTTTCTTATCTCTTCTTTCCTGATGTCACGTCTAAATTTACCCCTTTGCCACTCCACTCATTGCTCCTGGTTCTGCCTTCTGGGGACAAACAGAACAAGTCTAATTCTCCTTCCATATGACAGCCTTCAAAGTACTTGAAAACGCCTGTCATGTCCCCTATGTCTTCTCTTCTTCAGGCTAAACATCCCCTCTTCCTTCAATACATCCTCATATGTCATGAAATCAGGGCCCTTTACCAGGGTATTTGCCCTCCAGTGGACACTCTCCAACTTATATCCATATCTTTCTTAAATCATAGCTCCCAGAACTGAATGCAATACCCCCAGATGATGTCTGACAAAGACAGAGTACAAAGGGATTATCATCTGCTTGTTGCAAGAAGCTAGGCCTTTCCTAATGCAGCAGAAGATCACATTAGCTTTGGGAGCTGCTATATCATACTACAGATTCATATTGAGTGTTGTTCAGTTTATTAAAACCTTTAGATCTTTTTCAGACAAACTACTAACAACGCCTTCCCAATCTTGTACTTGTGAAGCTGACTTTTTTCCAAAGGAAGTGTAAGACTCTACATCTATCCTTAGTACATGTTATCTTATTCAATTTGGCCTGACTTTTCGATCCTATTGAGATCTTTTTGGAGCTGTCATCCAATATATTAACAATTCTTCTCTGTATTGTGTCATCTACAAACTTGATAAGAATGCCAAATATGTCTTTATCCGCATCTGTGATAAAAATGTTAAACAGCATAAGACCAAGGGCAAATCCCAGAGTCCCTCCAATAGAGATGTCCTGATAAGTTAACATCACCAGGTTTGAGTCTGGTCATTTAACCAGCTCTAAACCTAACTAATTATACTTGCATCTACTCTCTCATCTCTCCACATTTTCTGCAAGAATAACATGAGATTCACAGGTCCTGGTTAAAAAGTTGAGGCACTTGTCTTTGTACAATATTGGGCGTGCAAGCCAAAACATTTCCATAATGGGAGAGATCAATGGGCTTGTCTCAAGGGGAGGGAGTTGGTTAAACCCCTAACATTCTCCATGATTAAAAGAGGTAGTTCCCTGGAAATAGGTGTAGGCTGTTACTAATAAAGTAGTAGGTGCTAATCCCATAATCCCCCAGCTCAAAGAAAGCTCAAACAGCCAAATCCTAAAAGCAGGACCACCCTGAGTTGCTGCCTTACCCCAAGCCACCCCAAGCTCCACAGAGTGGCTTTCTAGGGTTCAATGTTAGGTAAGGAGAGGTAGTGCTCCATGTAAAAACAAATGCAAGCAGGGTCACCAAGGGCCAGGGCAAAATGAAATAATGAATGAAATGAAATAATATAGCTTTGAAATAAAGTTAGAGGAGTGATAGTCAAAGAGCAGTTGACATTTATCTTGTTTAAAAATACTTTTCTTACAGCAATTCTATGAGAAAATACTGTGTCCACTTTACAGATAAGGAATTTGATCTTCCAAGAGATCAAAGTCACATAGCTAATAAAGTACAAAATTAAGATTTGAACCCAGGTTTCCTGACTTAAAGCCAAGTGATCTTACTAGATGAGTATGCATATCCATTCAAAAGTTTTGATGCCAGGCTGGCTTCCCTCTATTATCTATCAGTCTCCTGAGCCATCTCCTTCTCTATTATTTAGGATAGAGATCTTTCTTGTGTGTGTCATGGACCCAGGGTTGTACTTGAGTCAATTTATAGGAGAGAGTTAAATTTTAAGTGTGAGTATTTATCTTCAAAACTTGACAAACACTACAAATTAGGCCTTGATTTATTGTTTTGTTGATCGTTTAGACTTAAGAAAGTGATAGAGAAAATATTAATATTGAATATAAAAATGTCACTTACACTTTTTTTCCAAAGTGCCAAGTGTTAAACATTTACCAACATACCCCTGTGTGAATCCCTTTAGTGCCTTAAAGTAGCCCATAAAGTCTTTCTCAGAATAATATTTTTAAATAATTGAAGAAAATACTAAATTTCAGGGAGAAGTTAGGGAAATAAAAATGTATTTTTTCAATCCAAGTTCATAGACCTCCTGAAATCTATCCATGGAGACCTTTAGAAGCTCTAATTCAGGGGTTATGCCAAGAGAATATAGGCTCATTTTAGTGTTTAAGGAGCAAAATATAATTAGAAATTTCGATTTCCTATTCTCTTCACAATCAAATATAATTCATTACAAAGTCAAATTGTAATGATCCTTTGATTATCTGTTTGGGATTATCAGTACAACTGGTCTTCCTCTATTATCACAAACAATGAAGAGTTGGCTGCAGGGCTGAACATCTGCTCTGAGTACAGTAAACACTCAGTTCTATCAACAGCTCATTAGCACTGTAGGTAAAGCAACACACCTGAATTGCAGAAGTGGGAAGGTGGCAGCTATGATCATTGTGCCTGGAGGGAGCAAGGGTATCCGTGTCCATCCCAGGGCTTCAGACACCCAGGGTATTTAAGTGGGGGTGGAAATCCAATCACTGATGGTGTACCATATGAAAGACTAGACACTATCAATTCTGTGGATGAAGAATGACAGGGTGAGATAAGAAAGGAAAAGCCTCAGGTAGGACCCACAGAATCCTATGGCAGGTGGCATAGCTGTGCTGTTTGCGGATTCTTTGGTGGGGACTTTTCCCCTGTGTGAAAGGGCTTTATAAGTACTGTGCTGGGACTCCCCTACAGGAAGGGAAACCAGCGGAGCAGGTGTTGTCTGGTTCTCCTTGGTTTATCCCATGTATCTTTCTCAAGGTCTAAACTCAGGGAACGCCCTAAAGAGCAGCCTGTGAGAGAGGTCTTTTTAGATTCTGGAGCTACTTTATCCTTTGGAGACTGATAAAGGGGCTGGTTGTTTGTAGACAGGCCCACTAGTCAGTAAGTAGTGCCAGCCTCTGTCTGTGCCCTTTGCCATTCAGGCAAACTTAGGCACTTTTGGCCCAACTTTGATAATCTGGGACAAGTTTCTGTCAAAGACAAGGTCGTTGCTTTGCAGCTACATAAGGCACGGTTTACAACTGGAAAGCCTCGGAGCTCAGCTCTTCCCTATTTAGTAGACTTCACCTATTTAATAAGCACTGTGTACTGTGACAGGACCATATAAAGAAACAAAATAATACCAGTGCTGAGGGGAGGGGTGGGGGGGAAGAAAGAAAAAGAAAACGAAAACAGCAATTATCTCCTTGAGCAGTAAAGGGTGGGAACTATCCCAAAATAAGCCTCCACTAACCCTTGCCTGGATCCTCTCTTGATTTCAGAGAAGATGTGGAGAACTAGTGTCCCTTTTGTTCTGCCCCATGATGGGACAGTGCAAGGCAGCAGGAAGAGTTTTCCAAACATGGACAGGCTCCAATCCCAGTTCTGCCGCTTCTTATCCATGTGACCTTGGGAATGTGGCTTGATCTCTCTGGGCCTCAGTTTATATGTAAAAGAGGGGATTCAGCTCAATGACCCCAAAGTCTCTGCAGGCTCAAAAGTGATGAGCCTACAATCCAATCAAAAATAACCTTGACCTTACCAATACGAGGTGAAAACATTGAGAACTGTCCATGCCACAGTGGAAAAGCTACTAGATTTAGGATCAAAATGGGCCCAGTGATTTCACCTCCCTGGGGCCTCAGTTTCTTCATGTGAAATATAAGGGCAACATATTGATCCATATATAGTTTTCCTCTCTAAAATGAGACCTCCTTGAAAGGAAAATAATATGTGGGTATACATTGAAAAGTATTTCTAAAAAATATGATATAAACTACATATGTATGGTGAACATAGGATAGTTACACAGTTGAGGAGATGAATGGAGCAGTAGGGGAGTGGTACCAGAACAACAAAAACTCAGAGTTGGAAAGACCTCCAAGTCCATCTAGTTCAGCCCAGACCTGATCAGGAATCCTCACTATAATGCACCTGGCTATTGATCCTCCCATCTTTTCTTAGAGAGTTCCAGGAGAGGGAATGGTCTACCTCCTGAGCAAACCCATTTTCTTCTGGGTTAGGACTAATTGTTGGGAAGGTTTTCCTTACACCAGCCTATATTAGCTTCTCTGCAACATCTACCTGTTATATTTAATTCTTCAATTTGTTCAGTTCAGTCATGTCTGACTCTCCCTGGTCCCATTTGGGGTTTTCCTGGCAAAGAATTTCCTTTCTGCCATTTCCTTCTCCAGCCAATTTTACAGATGAGGAAACTAAGGCAAACAGGGTTAACCTTGCCCAGAATCACACAGCTTACTAAGTGTCTGAGGCCAGATTTGAACTCAGGAAGATGAGTCTTCCTGGTTCCAGGCCCAGTACTCTAACCCCTGGGCCACCTAGTTGCCCATAATTCTTCAGGCACTTGAAAATAACTAACAAGTTCTTCCTCTCCTCCTCACGCAGTATTCTCTTCCCAGGGCCAAATATTCATAGTCCCTTCAGTTCATCCTCAATTAGCTTGGTTTCAAGGCTGTTCACCATCCTGGTCACTTCTTTCTAGACACTTCAGTTTATCAGTCCCCTAAAATATGGCCCTTAGATATAAGCATGTCAGTGAACATATTTTATACTAGATCAGGGCAGAGCATAGTTGGATTATAGCTTCTGTAGCCCTAGACAGTATGTTTCTCCTAATACAGTTTAGAACCTTTTTCCATCATATCATACTATGACCTCATATTAAGCTTGCAATATACTAAAACTCAGACATATTTTTATAACAAAATTCTAGCTAGCAATGCCCTTCCCACCTTATCCCTGTGTTATTTACCTTAAAATTCTGAAAACATAAGACTTTACATTTATCCCTATTAAGCCTCACCTCATTAAATCCAACCCAACATTCTACTTTTTCATATTTACTTTCCAGTCCAATTGTACTATCCAATGTGTTAGGTATCCCTCTCAGATATTGTTCATCTAATTACCATTTTCTCCATGCCTATAGATAAAAATGATAAAGCATATAGGGCCAGGGACAGATCCCTGGGGCATTGCATTAGATACCTCCTTCCAAGTTAACCTTGAATCATTAACGTTTACTCTTTACTCCAGCCATTTAGCTGGTTTCAATTTCACCTAAGTGTACTATCACTTAGGTCACATCTTACAATCTTGTCTGCAAGTGCCTTTGTGCAATGCTTTGCAAAAAAAAAATCTAGACAAACCATATTTGCTGCAGTCTCTCAATCTAAGTCAGTAAGCCAGTCCATCCCCCCAAAAAGGAATTGAAATTAATCTGGTAAGACTTGTTAATGAAGCCATGCTGGTTTTTTGGGATGACACTTCCTTTTTAAACTATCACTAAAAATACATTTAATAATAATAGTAGAATATCCAAAACAGAGAATTTTTCCTTTAATTTTGTTAGAAACCAATGTCTGGCTTATAAACCTAGTTGGTAGGCTGTACTCTTCCCTTTTTTTGAAAATTGGGATATTTGCCTCTTCCAAAGTTCATAGCATCTCCTGTTAGAGTCAAGAAGAGGGCCTTTAAGCTTTATTGATGTCTTTTTCTTATACGACTATTAACTTCCAAGTAGCAACAATGTGGTTTTCCCTCTCACCTCTACCTCTTGGTATCCCCAATTTACTTCAAAGCTCAAGTCATGCTAACGTAACATTACCACCATCTATCAGGAGTACTTAAAATACCATCAATGAACTTGTGTGTATGTATGTATATTATATATGTATAAATACATATACACATCTATGTATACATGAAATTCATGATATGTATATATATATATATATATATATATATATGTGAAATTCATTATAAGTGGTTTCCTTTTTCATCCTATGCTTTTTATTTTTAATGCATTTAAAAACATCGATTTCCCTGGACTTCCAAAGAGGTCCATGATACAAAGAGATAGAAGTCTCCCTTTTCTTATTTCCCTACCTGTTAATACCTTGTATTAATTATTTTCAATATACTTGTATGTACATGTTGCATCCTTTAATAGTATGTGAGATGCTTGAAGGGACTGTTTTTTTTTTTCTTTTAGTTTTGTCTTTATATTCCTGCACCAAGCATAGTACCTGGCACATGGTCACTGTTTAATAAATGTTTATTGATTAAATGACCTTAGGACCTGTAATGATGATTCTAGTAGCAACCAGGTAATTTTAGTAAATTCACACACCCACATCCATGCAGAGAAAAGACTCAAATGTCACACTTAACTCCCTCAAATATCTATACCTATATTTATATCTATTTCTATTTCTATCTATCTATACACACACATATATACACACACACATCTGTGTGTGTTTGTGTGTACCCATTTTCTCTCTTTCCCTACCTCCCCCTCTATTGAAAAAGAAAACTCTTATAACAAATATACATGTCAGGTAAAACAAATTCCTCCATTGCTCATATAAAAATGTCTCCTTGCTCTATGTCAGGAGTGTGGTACACGCTTCACCATTGGTTCTACAGAATTGTGGTTGGTCATTGTGATGACCATATCTAGAGACAGCTAGATGGCTCAGTGGGTAGAGTGCTAAACCTGGAGTCAAGAAGACCTGAGTTCAAATCTGAACTCAAACACTTGCTAGCTGTGTGATCCTTGAGCAAATCACTTAACTTCTGTTTGCCTTAATCCACTGGAGAAGGAAATGGCAAACTACTCCAGTATCTTTGCCAAGAAAACCCCATGTATGGGGTTTTATACTGGCCAGTATGGTCCATGGGGTCACAAAGAGTCAGACATGACTAAACATTGATGAACATTCTTAAGTCTTTTAAAGTTATTTATTTATTTTTTACAATGGAGTTATTAGTGTATAAATTCTTCTCCTGGTCCTGCTCATTTCGCTCTGCATCAATTCATATAGGTCTTCCCAGGTTTTGCTGACACCATACTTTTCATCATTTCTTACCAAACCATAGTATTCCATTACATTTAAGTACCATAACTTGTTCAGCCATTCCCCAGTTCCTCTTAGTTTCTAATTCTTTGCCACCACAAAAATGCTGCTATAAATATTTTATTATATTATTATATATATTATATAATATATATATTATATCTTTCTTTTATCTCTTGGGGTCAACCCTCATTTCTTATGATACGATCCTAGAGGCAGAGAGGACAGAAGTCAATGTATAATTATAAATCATATTCAGTTTTTGTATAAGGCAGATTTGTGGTTAGTATGTAGACTGAATTCATATCAACATCATATCTCAAAGGAGTGAGATAATGGATATTAAGGGGTTTTAAACAATGATAAAGGACATATAAGTATAAGATACCCTTTCTGACCCAAAGAATTCTGTTACTTTTATTTCAGTCTTAGAGTGAGTGTGCCTTTTCTCTCATGATTGCATCTTTCCATGTGCTTTTTTATTATTAACCTTGAAGATAGCAACTTTACTATTTATAATCTCAGAATTGTAAAGCTTACAGCTGGAAAGGACCTTTGAAACCATCTGGTCTGGCCCTCCTTGAATCAAGGTAAAGGGAGTTATTTTGGCAAGCCTTGAAAAATAGTAGAAAGATCAGTAAACTACACATCAGAAAATCTTGGATTAAGTCCCAACTCCAACACTTACTAGCCCCAATGCCTTGAGCTCACTGTGCCTCACTTTACATATCTGCAATGTTGAGTCAATAATAAGTTGCTATGCCTTTTCTCCCCTAAAACAGAGATTCTTGATCTTTTAATGTCAACAAAATAGTGTATGAACCCCTTTTCATAATGATGTTTTAAAATGTATAAAATAAAATGCCTAAGATTACAAAAGAAGTCAATTACATTGTAATACAGTTTTATAATTTAAAAAAAATATCATGGAACCCAAGGTAAGAAATCCTTGTAAAATATCCAATGAGGAAATAGTATCTTTCATAAACTGAAAGTCACTACTGACTTATTATCTGTGTAGTCTATGGTATCCATCATGAATAAGCATCAAAGTGTGCCTCACTCCAGATATAGTTTAAGGTTCTGACAAGTTGTGAAATAGAGGGAAAGCTCTAAGTCATCGGGAAAAGTAAGGATGAGGAAAGAGACAGATAGTCTCATTGACCCAAATGAATTTTAACTGGTTTGAAGAGGAGGACAGAAGTTCACAATGCCATTTTTTCCTGTTCATCACATGAGAAAGAAATAGATGTTGCTGCCAAAATGGGTCCCAGCATTTCAGTAAGAAGGAGACAGTTCAGGGATAGGAATTAGTCATGAGTTATGTATGAGTGAGGATGCAGACAATACGAGAACCAAAGAGGAACTCAGCCACCATCCGGCCCACCTTCCTCATTTGATAGAACTGATGCCCAGAGAATTTTGGAGGGCTCACTCAGGGGCACACCCATGGTAAGTCCCAGAGCCTAATTGCAAGCTAAAGTCCTCTGACTCTAAGCTGAGGGCTTTTTTCCATTAAATCATGCTATACTTCAATTTTACAGAAGCCAGAGGCCAGAAAGGTGAGATTATTTGCCCAAGTCACATTGCTGGAAAGCAGCAGGGCCAAATATGTGCTAAGAAAGAACCCAGGTATCCTGCCTCCTGGCTCTATGTTCTGTCCATTATAGCACCCTAGTTCTTGAAGAGCCCTGCTAATTATGAATCCAGTCATTCAAATTCAGACAGGACCTCAAATTTAACTTTAACCCATTGAAGAATTTTAAAGTATCAAGGAAAGGATAACCAGTATCAAGAAGTTACTGGCCCAAGAAGTTGGCCCATAGGGCCAACAACAAAAGTGAAAGTAGCAGCAGCAGTAGTGGTAGTGGTAGTGGTGGTAGTAGTAGTAAAGTAATTTCATATCCTTTCTCAGAAAACACAGTACTCCAAAGTATTTATAGCAGTTCTTTTTGTGGTGGCAAAGAATTGGAAATTGAGGGAATGTCTGTCAATTGGGGAATGGTTAAACAAGTTGTGGTATATGAATGTGATAAAATACTATTATTCTATAAGAAATGATGAGCAGGTGAACTTCAGAAGAACCTGGAATGACTTATATGAACCGATGCTAAGGGAAGTGAGCAGAACCAAGAGAATATTGTACACAGTAACAGCAACATTGTGCAAAGATCCTGATTGACTTAGCTCTTCTCAGCAGTGCAAAGATGCAAGACAGTTCCAAAAGACTCATGAAGGAAAATGCTATCCACATCTAGAGAAAGAACTGTGGAGTCTGAATGCAGATGGAGGCATAGTATTTTCACTTTTTTCCCCCTGTGGTTTTCCCTGTTTGTTCTGTTTCTTCTTTCACAACATGACTAATGTGGAAATATGTTTTAAAAAAGGAAAAAAAGAAAACCAGATACTCTGTCCGTAGACCTTACCTATGTCACAGTAACATTAGAATAGATGGATGATAGGGAGCTGAACACATGGAGAATTTCAGGGACCTCTATAAAGTACCTCCTCCAAAAGGGAACTTCAGTAATTTATCATGGGTCCTCCTTTAGCACGCTCTGGTTTATTGTGGATGAGTCTTCACAGTCAGTCATAGCTGATGGCACCTTTTACCTGGCCCTGGTTTAGTGAGTTAACAGTAACAACAAAGCTACACTTTTCTACACAGGTACTCTCAGGCTTACAAAACAACTTCTTTACAACAACCCCGTGAGGCAAATAGTCCACATATTATTATTCCCATTTTTAAAATGAGGAAACTGAGTCTCAGGAAGGTTAACAGACTTGATTTCACAGGGTTACACATCTAGCAAATGTTGAGTTTGAGCCCAGGTCCCCTGACTCTCTGATCCAGTCTTCATTTCACTGTGCAATGATAACTCCAATAATTCTTTTGTTGAATAGGCATTTATTGGTGTCCTTTGAACTCCTTTTCTCCTGTTGCATTTCAAGTGCCTCTTATTCTAAACCAAAATCTCTTACTGTCTATCATCTCCCCGAGTCACTCATCCTCTGGCTACTCTTAGCAAAATTACAAAGGACCTGGGGGGAGCAGATATTAGGAGATTCATTTCCTCTCCCATAATGCCTCCAGTTGCTATATAAATCAACTCAGGAGCAAGACTAAAAAGGTCCAGGTAGAGCTAGTAGAGCTGCCGACCTTCATTCTCGCTCCCTCCTACTCCAGAGATTGCTATATTCCCCTTACAATATTATTTGTACCTTTGTGCTAGTGGTGTCTCCCAGAGCTCCCCCTATCCCACCCCAACCCATATATTCTTACCCCTAAAAGACATCCCTACTCCCTCTTGACTCCAGGCTAAGGCAGTACACACCAGAGATGACTGTATATGGGAGACTGGCCAAATGCTATCTCAGCTTCCATTCATTCATTCATTCATTCACTCAAACTAGCTACTATGCCAGAACACTGGAGGAGACAGAGATAAATTAAGTGACAAAAATGTATTCAATTCTAGTAACAAGTAAGCTTCTTGAGGGCAGATCCTATTCTTCTTTTTGTTTTTGTGGCCCCTGCAACTAAACACATTGTCTTACATATAGTAGGTGCCTAATAAATGCTTATTGGCTTGGCATGACTTGGGTGCTTGTATTGAACACCTACTCTGTGCTCTGCTCTGGGTAGGGTATTCTGGATGGGGGAGTGTTACAACAATTCGGCTAGCAGCTGTTGTGGGGGGTGAAAGACCATCACAAGCCCAACAACAAGAATGCTGCCAGCACAAGTTCTTTTAATCTGCTTTACTAAGGAAAGTAACATTAAGGAGTTAACAATCTTACTTCAATTCAACATACAAATATCATTCATTTAGTTCAGGGGAAAGAGCCAGCACCCTGAACTTCAGAACAAAATACAAACCAATTACAAATATACATTATAAACAGACCAAATACAATTCATAGTTACCAAGAAACCATCAACATCTGGGTTGATGTGCTGGGAGGCTCTTACAGTGGCTACCTAGAGTCCTACACCAACACTCCTCCAGGAGTGAGAGCCTCAAGCAAATAACTCTGTTCTCTCTTTTTATACAGTCTTTGGACATCATCAAACGTTATCTGAGCAACCAGAACTTAGGCTCCTACTATTGGCTCTGGTCTTAGCAACTCCACTTAGCGTCCTGGGGGCTTCACACCCACGTAGCCTAAACACCTAGTAATTAGGGGTTTGGGCCTGGGGTTTAACATCTAGTAAGACTCAATCAAAGACACTTAATTAGTTTAGCATTCTAAAACAGTAAAAAAAAAAGTCCCAACTTAACTAATATTACAGGGAGAAAGATACCAGAGGGGAGTTCCCTGCCCTTGAGGAACTTACATTCTATGGGTATTTTGGAAAAAAAAATGAACATAAGTGAAACATTTAAGGAACAATGATTTTTGGTACAAATTCTAAGTGATAAAGACCAGAGTAGACTGGAGCAGGCAGGGAAGGCTTCATGGAAGAATTGTGGCATGAAAGATGAGGTGAACTTGCTCAGTTTACAGGAGTGTGGGGAAAGATGTCTGTCACTTGCTTGTTCCTAGTCTTCCTCCCCCAGAGCCCATTCTGACAGAGTCCAAGAGTCAGAAAGAAGGGGAGAGTGCTGCTGGACCAAGGCCCAGAGAGAAACCCAGGGCTTGGCTCTCTGCAGAATAGCTAATTATTATCCGTGACCCAGGCTGGGAGAAAAAGCAAGAGAGGTGGGGAGTGGTTTGGGCTCAAAAGCAGCTTCCTGTAAAGAGACCTCAGAAAGTAAGTGCAACTGTATTTCCTCTCCAGGAAATCTGGGAAATGTGGAGAGTTTGGCGTGATTGAAACCATCCTGGGAGGAAAGCCCCCAACTTTCTCTGACATGACCCAGTCCCTTTCCGTGCTTTCTAAAGGAAGTCCTTTTCCATGAAATAACAATCCTGGGGAAAGCAGCTCTCCATCCTTCTCCTTTCCGGTAACAGATGACTTTGAAGCTAGTTGGGTTTATTCAGATCACAAGATTTTTATTTTCTGGCATGTGATGCTTTGTAACAGAACTGGTCTTATTTGCAGTCAGGATAGGAGTGCTAAGAGGTCTCTTTCTCCTACTCTCTCTTCCCCCCACCCCGTATTTGTCCTGTGCCAGAAACCTCACCATTAGAGAGTCATTCCTTCAGCTTGACATTGTTCTTGTAAGGCTTGCCTTTTAAAGTGTGAATTGCCTTGGAGGATTACCACTAAACTTTCATTTGTCATTAATCCCTCAGTGTGAAATAGTTCACTAAATTGTTTTCCACCTGAGCAAGTAACTGAGAAATCCTGCTTCTGGAGCTTATTTTCTGTGGGATTTGAAGCAAGTTATTTAGTCTTTGGGACAAGTCACTTAATCTCCCTGGTCCTCATTTTCTTCATCTGTAAAATGAGGAAGTTGAACCTCGACAGCCTCTGTAGTCCCTTCCAGCACAGATGGATACAATCTATGACTACCACCTACACCCCACCCTGAAGGAGTGGGAAGTTTGAGGGTAAGGAGACTGGAGAGAAACTTTGGAACACAGGCACTGTTGGAATAATACAGGCATGAGTAGGGTGCTGCTCTGGGCAGTGTAAGGGCATTAGGCCATTTGGAGAAGGGGGCATACTGCTAAAAGAGAGATGGAGACAAAGACAGACAAGGAGAGACAATTCACGAAGAGAAACAGAATTCACAATTTTGCCAAGAGCTCTAAAGCTCATTTGTTCTCTACCCTTGCTGGTTTCCTCCAAGGAATAAAGTAATAATAGATTTCAACAGGTTAGATGGTTTGCCACAAGCCTATATCAATCATAGAGCACAGGACTACTTAGAACCAACAGTATTCTGATCATTCCCAAGCCATGCTGCCCATGCTCCAGTCTCCTCAACCCCCCACCCTGTGACTCTCAGCCTTAACTGGGGAGCTCCTTCCACTTTATCTCACCCAGTCCAGGGGCACCCACACCACTTCCTGGCCATATTCCTACCCTGCTGCCCTCCACCATGCCCCTCACCCTTTTCAGCTCCGCATATCTGTTGTCTTCCCCTATTAGAATATAACTCCTAGAAAGCAAGAATTGTCTTCTTTGTTTTATGTGTATCCCTACACTTAGCACAGTGCCTGGTGCATAGCAAATGCTCAATAAATTTCCTTTTCATCCATTCATATCAAAATTGGAGGCACCTTAGAGATCATTTAGTCCAAATCCCTCAGTTCATTGAGATAAAAAAAACTGGCACCCAGAGAGAGGAGGGATAAATGAATAATTTAAGATCACTCAGTGAATTCATTGCAAAGCCCACAACTAGAACCTATGTTTCCTTACACCTAGTTCAGGGAACTTTCTACTATGCCTTTCCACTATGCTCCCTTTTCCTCCTAGACTCACCTCTATTCAAACCCAGCCCAAGAGGTGGGAAAAAACCCTAGTGGCCAGTGAAGCTTTTACATCCTAGGCCCCCTTTCCCATAATTTTCTGGACAGGACCCTTGGATCTTTGAAGAAGCGATTTATCCCCCTTCCCTCTCCCTGAGAAGCAGACTGATAATTAATCCCAGCTGATAATTAATTACTAGCGCAGAATGTTGCTGCAGGCAGCTTGTTATAACAGCCGGATTAATCACAAGTGCTGATATGGGAAGGGAGATGCAGCCAGTCTGGCCGCATCCAGAGCAGCATCATGGCCACTGGCTTCCCTAAGCACCACATAAGCACTTTCTTCTCCACTCTGGCCAGGCCCCAGCAATGATTGCCAACCACAGCTTAAGGATGCCTAGTTCCCTAGTGATACAGTCCAAGAGGAAAACAGATAAAGGGAAACCAATGCTATGAGATTTTCTTAAATCAGTTTCAATGAACAAAGTTTTTCATAAGGAAGTAACTATAGAAATCTAGGGATCATGCAGAGAGGTCTAAAAGAGGTAGCTTCTGCCTTCTCCTTCTGAGGACCAATGGTTGGCAATGTTAGGGAGACAAAAGCAAAAGACATCATGTGGAAAGAGGGATAGATTTAAAGTCAGAGGATTGGGGTTACAATCCTGTCTACTACCATTGCTTTCTACACATAGGTGTAAACCTCCTCAGCAAACTAAGCCTCTCTTTCCTCCCCTTGTAAAATAAAGAGGGCAGGACTAGATAACATCTATGTTTTCTTCTTGGTGTAAATATTGTGGTACTTTTCCAGGGCATGGAGGAGAAAGCAGTCAGATGAGGAAGGAGCTCATCAGCATTTGGAAAAGGAATTCAAGATCCATGATCACATATGATATTGTTTTAAACTACATAAAATAATAGTGAATGACCATTCAAATCCCTGCTGCTAACAGACATCAAATCTAGACTGAGGTCTATCCTGAATCTAGGCTTAGAACCCTCAGAAATATGTCCAAATAATAAAATTAGCTCCTAACTACCCAGACTCCTCTGCATCCTATGAATTTGTTTTATGCAGATGGACATGCGATTAATTCTATTCAGCAGATATGAAAGGGAAGCTAAAAAGAAATGCAAGTGATTTAAAAAAGCTTACCCAAAGTTATACTCTTGTTGTCCCCTTCAAAACAGTCCCCTCAGTAGACCCTGAGTGTATTCCAATGTGTGGAAATTTTCTGGACCTTCTCACTTAGAATAACCTTTCTAGCCTGCAGGTACATTCTTTTGAGTCCCCCTAAGAGTAGCAGACTAGAGAAAATAATGGTAAATCACTCCATATCTTTGCCAAAAAGACCCTTTGGACATCATTGGCACGCTAGGGTCCACGGGATCACGAAAAGTCACAACAACAACCAGTAGTAGATTTTTATCTTTTGTAAACCATAAAACTTTAAAGCGACGTCTCCAAGTCTGTGTGTTAAAGCCCTGTAGAAAGGTGAGGTGTGTCCAATCCAATTCAATAAACATTTATTAAATGACCACTGCCCAGTACTTTGCTAGGTGTAAAGACAAAATGTGAGGTAGTGCCTGCCCTCAGGAATCTTATATTTTATGGGAAATATGCAACATGTACACAGATAAACAAATGTAGAACACATGCAAAGTAACTTTAAGAAGGGGAGAATACAAACAGCTGGCAGGATCCGTATGGGCCTCCTAAAGTGGGGGGCCGCTGAGCCACCCCTTTGAAGGAAGGTGGCTGCACAACCAGTTGGAGCTGAGGAGGGAGCTTACTCTAGACATGGAGAATACCTGTGCTAAGACACAGAGGGAGGAGAAGAAATGTGTTAGCATTCTCCATCTAATGCTATTGTTTTGCTCTAAAAGTATTTCTAATTGCTAAAAATTCCCAAAAGTCATTAAGAATCAAGCTTGGTTGACTGATCTGTGTAATGCTGGTTGGAGTTCAAAATTAAGTTTAATTAAGTGTAAAAAGTAGTAAGAACATTCCTCCCCTTTCGGTGGCTTATAAACATTCTCTGAAGGCAATTCCAAAAGAGGTTCTGTAAATGTTCTGAACAACAGTGGAATAAGCATTCTTGGAATAAGTAGAAGCAAAGAGTGCTGGGTTTAGATTCAGAAGAACTGAGTTTAAATCGCGAAATCCACTAGGAGCTAGCTGTGTGAATGCCAGATCTTCACCTCCGGGGGCTCAGTTAAACAAGATGATCTCTAAGGCTCCTTTCAGTGCTGACATGCAGCCTCCTCATCCTTCCATTCCCCCTCTATATAAATGTACACCTATCTGTATAGGAGCATATACTTGGGAATGTTTTTCTTGTTAAGAAAAATCAGTCTTCTTACTTTATTCCTGGGTATTTATTGAGCAAGAGGCAGTTCAGTACATTGGACAGATAGGTGGCCTTGGAGTGGCAGAAAACCAGGTTCAAGTGAAGCCTCTGATGTGTACTAACTGTTTGACCCTGGGTAAGTCATTTTACTTTTTGGTACCCCGGAAAACTTACTAAGGCAACAAGTTGAAGAGCAGGTGTAAAACTAAATCAGTAGAGGGAGTTTCCTCAAGTGCCTATTGATGAAATCACAGGTTAAGCTCTCCCCGTCAAAGTAATATTATTAAGCACATACTATGTGCCTAGAGTACCTTGCCCTGCCTTTCTCCCTTCAGAACACTGGACTGACAGGCTTGGTTTCCTTTTGCCCATCACAATATGAAAGTCCCTACTTCTGCCAGTGAATGCCCCCAAAGGCCTTTGTGCCAGACATAGGATTGTCTTCCATCAGGACAAGAGAAGTAATGGGAAGTGGGGCAGAACAAAGGTACCATCTCCTGGCCTGCTGGAGGGCACATCAATAACCTCTCTGAAGAATTCACCTGCCTCAAATGGCTGATAAAAACCCATTTACATGAGCTAGGCCGAGCACTTACAGTAGTTACAGCCTATTAATCCCCTCCACCAGCCTAATAGCTGAACAGCTCTTGATAAGAGGAGACAAGTTCAGAAGGTGATGAGATCAGACCAATCTGGGAGCCCAGAAGCTGTAAAGGGATAGAAAGAATGAAGCTATTAATCAACAGGTTTTCCTCCATCCTCCAATGTGAGTGACCTCAGCAGATCTATCTGAGGGACTTCCTGCAGGGCTTGGTTATCTGGACCCATCCTTTTTTTGCCTTGAAAAGCCAGCAGTTCCTAATTAAAACCTAGTGTAGCCTTGAAGTGATCCTCACATAAAGGACCCATCCCCAGGCTTCCCTTGAATACAGTGACGCTAACAATTTCTCACACAAGCAACGGCTCTTTGAACTTTGAAAAACCCTCTTCATATTTCATTATCTCATTTAATTTCCCTTTGCCAATATCCCTGCCAGGCAGACAGAGTAAAGAAAACTACTGAAATTTTCCTGATGAGGAAACTGAGGTTCATAGAGGTTTTCCAAGAGCATACAGTAGAAAGTCGATGTTAGAAGTGGGACTAGAAACCAGCATTCTGAAGATAAGACTCCACATGACTAGATGGAAGGGGTAGATAGCAAATAGGGTCATACTTTTATGTCCATTCAATTGTTTTCAGTCATGTCCAACTCTTTCGGTCCCCATTCGGAGTTTTCTTGGCAAAGATATTAGAATGGTTTGCCATTTCCTTTTCCGGCTCATTTTACAAATAAATAACTAAGGCAAACAGTGACTTTAGGGCCAGTAGTCTATCCACTGTGACATCTAGCTGCCCCAATGTAGACCCCAAATTGGTACAAATTCATTTAGGTCAGTACTATCCTCTTTCAAAGCCCACACTCTTTATTCTTAAGCAGGTTGAATAGTTATAGATATTTAAAGCCAATTAAACATAATTGAATTGTCTTGTATCACATAATTAGAGACTTGATCTCACCAGACAGAACTGGGGAGGGACAGAATGTTCTCTTCAAGGACCAGAATATTATAGAAACAACACTGGATTTGGGCTCAGAAAACCTACATTTCAGTCCCATTTCTGGGATTTAACTCAGCCTCTCTGGGCTTCAATTTCCTTATCTGTAAAATGATCAGAGGAGAACCCAGGTGTCCTTTCCAGTTCTAAATCCCATTATTCCTTTGACCTCTAAAACATATGCCCCATCCTTGAAATTCTGTACTGGAGATTCACTCCTTTGGGCTGGTAGATTCTTCTGGACTCCAAGGCTCCTATTAAAATGCTGATATTACTGGGCAATAACTTCATGTCAGCTAATACTTCAGGGGATAAGTTTGAGAGCAAGATGCCAGCCAGGGTATCTTCAACTTTTTGTGCGTGTGGACCCCTTTGGTGGTCCAATAGAGCCTATGGACCCCATCTCCGAATGATGTTTTTAAATGAATAAAATAAAACATATAAGATTACGAAGGAAACCAATGATAGTGAAATATAGTTATCAAAATTTTAAAAAACAGGTTCATGACATCCAAGTAAAAAACCCTTCCCCTAAACAAAGGGCAGCTAGATGGCTTGATGGATAGAGTCCCAGGCCTGGAGTCAGGAAGACCTGAGTTCAAGTTCAGCCTCGGACACTGTCTAGCTGTACGACCCTGGGCAAGTCAGTTAACCCCATTTGCCTCAGTTTCCCCATATGTAAAACTGGTTGGAGAAGGAAATGGCAAATTATTCCAGTATCTTTGTCAAGAAAACCCCAAAGAGAATCACAAAGAGTTGTACGTGACTGAAATGACTCAACAACAACAAAGAAGAGGTGCCTGAGTGAAGATGGGAAGGTCCAGATGACATAGGAGAAAAGGTCCTTGGAAAAGACTTAGGTTCAGATCCAGGATTTGTCCCTTACCAGCTCCATGAACTTGAGGAAGCCATTTCACCTCTGAGCCTCAGTTTCTTCAGCTATAAAATGGACAATAATGTTCATACTTTGTTACAGGATTGTTATGAGGAAGACATTTTGTGAGACTTAAGTGCTAGTTGTCAAGTCAAGGAGCATTTATTAAGCACCTACTATGTGCCAAGGTTAATCTCTGAGGATACAAAAACAGGAAAAACAAACAAGCAAAAACCCACTCCGCTCTCGAAGAGCTCACAGTCTAATGGAGGAGACAAGCAAACCTCTTGTGCAAACAAGACCCATAAAGGAAGGATATGCCAGATAAATTGGATGCAGTCTCAGAGGGAAGGTACCAAGATTAAAGAGGACCGAGAAAATCATCTAGCAGACGGTGGCACTATTGCTGAGACTTGAAAGAAGCCAGGAAATCCAAGAGTCAGAGATGAGGAAGCAGAAATGAATGTGAGTTATTATTAATCGCCTTAGGAATTCAGTTCCTTGGATAAGTAAAGCCAGTCAACGTATATACCAGTCCTGATTAGAGGGCTGTAGGAATCAGTGAGAGCTTTCTCATTCTCATTTTTACTTTTTTATAAATGGAAAGCTGGGATCCAGCAGGCTGAGACAAATAGGACATATCCATATGCCAACTGCAGTTTGTCAGGCACATTCACATACACTGTATAAACCAGTGCCTGCTCTTTGCTCTCTGCCAACTCATTATGGGCTTTGCAAGAACTAAGTTAATTAGCTGCTTAACCTCATGCTAATATTTATAACCAATTAACAATGTGCAGTTTTTTCCTGGGCAGACCATACATGGGGCATTCTCTCTCTCAGGCTAATAATTTAACTGCTGCATGAAGCAGATTCTTCAGTCTCATTAGCAATTGTTTTCCTCCATTTTCATAATCTGCCCTTCTGTTCTAAAAGAGAAACTCTAGGGCCATTGCCCTCTTTTTTCCCACTCCATCCCTTCATGTTGAGTCAGGAATATGAAAATGGCATGGAATGGGTGAAGTGGGTGACAGGCTGGGGTGACCTAGGTATCTACCTAGGGCTTTAGGGAGTAGCTAGAAACAGTAACAGGTAAACAGAAAATCTTGGAGAAGAGATAAATGAGGGTATCCTGCCACAGTCTATGAACACCAAGATAGGACTCCAGAGGAAGATATTAGGGTAATTGTGGAACTGTGGAACAGATAATGAAACATACCTTTTTTCTATTGGCAGAGAAATGGGTGACTATGGAGACAGAATGTCACGTATAATGTCAGACATAGTCATTGTACTCCTTGTTTCCAATTAACTGTTTTTCTTTGTTATAAAGAAAAATTCAATTGTGGGGGCATGTTGAACCAGGGATACATAACTGGAAATGACTATGAAGCACTGTATTCTATTAAACAAAAAATCATCAGCAAAATTCATTTGTATAAAGTCAGGGTGACTTTAAATGAAGTGGTGTAATGAAGGAGAGAACTTTAAAAAAAAAATAACAGCAAATATCCCATTGAAAAATGGACTGGATGGTTTTGTGAAGTAATGAGTTTCTCATCAGCAAAAGTATATATGCCCACAATGGCAACCACTAATTAGAGATGTTGTCAGAAGAAATTCCTACATGGGAGTTGGTCCCCAATCACAGAATGTTTGATTCTAAGTCTCTCATCCATCAGGTGAAGAAACTGAGATCTGAGAGAAGTGACTTACCTAAAATCTCACAGCTAGATTAAGATCTTAAAGCCATAGAGCTGAAATGGACCTTGGAGATGATATAGTCCAGCTCCCTTTATATCACAGATGAAACTGAGACCCAGAGGTGTGACGGGATCTGTCTAAGGTCATGCAGTTAGCCAGTTGCAGAGGTACAATTGAACCCAGGTTCTCTGAATCCAAAGCTCTTTTCACTGTAGTTCACTGCCTCCTTTTGATGTTCAGAGTCATTTCGAAGGGTAAGTTTTGACTTTTTAAGTTTTTGAGGGCTTTGCCCCCATCCCAATCTTGTCTCTCCATGGGGTCCCACAGATAGCTAGGATGGGTACTGACTTTGGTGGATACTAGTTTGCTCTGCACTGGAAGCATTCCAGAAGCCTGGCCTCCTTCTGCAGCTGCTGCATTATTGTTTCTCCGACTAGGCTTTCTTCTCATTGTGATTAACTTCCCCACATGGCCAGGAAACCCAAAGAGCAAACAGATTCATTTGGTAATAACCTGTAAATAGAAGCATTTCCAACACAGAAGTGACAGATAATACCAAGCACTGATGCAGCTCGGAGCCCACAGAGAAGCCCATGAAATGAATTACCTGAGGATAAGCAATATCGATGGACAATTCCCATTACCTGCCATTATTTCACGTTTGCCCAATTTTCTGGGAAAGTGGGAAAAGTCATGGCTAGTTAGTCACTAATGATGACTTGGGAAATTCTGATATTTTGGTTCCAAAGCTGCTGGCCATTTCTTCTTTCCTTCCAACTGCCGTAGAGAACAATCATAGGCTCTTCCCAAGCTCCACCCAAGAAGCCCTAGAGGCAAATTACTGGTTAAATGTCTACCAAACACTTGAGTCTGCTCTGTCTCTATCTTTCTGTCTGTCTGTCTCTGTCTCCTCTTTGTATCTCTGTTTCTGCCTCTGTTTCTCTATCTCTCTCTTTCTGTCTCTCGCTCTCTCTGTCTCTGTTTACTTCTATCTCTCTTTGTCTCTCTCTGTTTCTCTTTCTCTCTGTTGCTCTGTCTCTCATTCTCTTTCTTGCTGTCTCTGTTTCTGTCTCTGTTTCTGTCTTCCTCTGTTTATCTATCTATCTATCTCATTCATTTTCTTCCCTCCTCCCCTTACTCCCCCCCTTCTATTCTCATGAGTAGGGATTGTTTCATTCATTGATTCATTTTCTTTAGCCACTATTCACTTTATTTAGCACCACTTAGTGTGGTGCCAGGAGTACAGTAGGTGTTTTTCATAAATACTTGTCAATTGATTCATTGATTAACTGGTGTTCTTTGGAGAACGAGCAGTAGCATGTTTCCTAAAGAAATGAGCATTAGGCAGAGGGAGCTTGTATAAAGATCTGCCACACATATTCCTCCAAGATCTAACAGATAAGAGATTCATCCTCCTCGCTGTCTTTATCTTGACAGCTACAGATCTCCTCCATGACGTCTTGCTTGGCTATTCCAGGCCTCACATGTGCCAGTTCTCCTCTTCCTTCCCATAAGCCCTTTATCGTGTCCCACACAAGTAGGCAGTAATTACAACAATTACAAAGGACTTTCCTCACAGCAACCCTTTGAGGGAAGGAATGAAAGGAAAACTATAGCCATTTTACAGATGAGGAAACAGAATCATGGAGTCAAACTTAGCTGGTCAGAATCACATTCCTTACTGCAGCAAAGAAAGGCCTTGGACCGAGGTCCTCCTGGCTCCTAGTCCAGCTCTCTTTCTTTTGTATCAGGCTGATTCTGATGTTCCATGCTAGTTTTATTTTCTACTGAGGGATAAAGAAGACTTGGCAGGAAAGGCCGGATATGCATGATTCCTTCTAATACCTGAGGAAGACTTCTTTTGCTTAATCTCAGAAGGCATCTTCTTGATTGTCCACAATCAAAATAATAATAAATACATTTATATGCAAATGTTAATGTTTACCAAGTTCTCTATATATGTATGTATGTATGTGTGTATGTATATACATACATATATGTGTATGTATGTATATATACTTTATTTGACCCCCCCCATAACAACCCTGTTACTCAGGTGCTATAATTATCCCCACTTCACAGATGAGAAAGATGAAGCTAGGAAAGGTTAATTATCTTACCCAGTATCACAAAGCTAGTATCTGAGGAAGGATTTGAACTCAGGTCTTCCAAACTCCAAGCTCAGCACTCTGTCTACTACACGACACAACTGCCTGTAGGTATGCTATGTAAAATGTGCAGAGAGGCAGATTCATATAAGGCAAAATGACACAACCTTCAGAGCTCTCCAAAAGTGAAATGGGTTGCCTTGGGAGGTAGCAAACTTCCTATTCCCTCTCCCTGGCGGAACAACAAAAATCCCTGGATTTTGGGGTAACCATATATTTGAGTCGTTATGTTTCAGGTTTGGTTAAGGCAACTTAGAGAGCTCCAGTTGCTACGGTTTTATGATCAATGCTTAGCTTATAAACTGTGAGGGAAGAGCCATGTCTTATGCTTCTTCTGTATCAACCCTCACTCAACAGGTGGCTAGGTGGTGCAGTGGACAGAGTGCCAGGAGCGGAGTCAGGAAGACCTGAGTTCAAATCTGGTCTCAGACACTTACTAGCTGTGTGACCCTAGGCAAGTCACTTAATCCCTGTTTGCCTCAATTTCTTCATCTGTAAAATGAGCTAGAGAAGGAAATGGCTAAGCACTCCTGTATCTTTGCCAAGAAAACCCCAACTCAACCAAACAACAACAACAAATAGGTGATTTTGGAGCTAGGAGTATTAGGACAAGGCAGAATTCCTGAAGGGAAAAGAACGAAAGGAGTGAAAGCACAGAAGTAGGGCAATGGGGCATATGCAGCAAGAAGCAATCTTAATACACATGAAAAAATAAGTAGCGATGCTATGAAATGATAAGTGTCTAATGGTGAACTTGTCCCCATAGGACATCAGCTCTGACACGTAATCTTGACTTTTAGCTCTGTCGTCTTTGTTGCTGTTCAGTCCCGGCTAATAGAACAAGATAAATGCAAAATGCTGGGTAAAATCTAAGGGAGATCATTTCCCAAAATGGGGTGAGGCGGGTGGTAGAGCAGAGGTCAGAGGAGGCCGCGTTGAAGAGGTGGCTTTTGGAGAGCATCCCTGGAGGGACTAATTGACTTGAGCTAAAAAGCTCCAGGCTGGTTTTTGAGGTTGACTTCCCCCATAAATTCAGTGATTCCTCAAGTATAACCACTCAACTAAATCTGACTCCAAATCAACAGGAATAGAAAGAGTAATTCAACAAAACAAATCCAGTCTAACAAACATTTACTTAGCACTGACTACACGCCAGGCACTGTACTGGGTATCTGGAACACAAAGAAATATTTCCTGCCCTTACGTTCTACATTATTGAGAGAATTAGCTTTCCCTATTCTGACATCACTAATCTGAGACTGCCACCTCATAAACTACTTTGAGAATCTCTGAGCATGGAAATGACCCACCATATTTCATCCTACACATACCCCACTTTTCTGTTTCCACATGGGCCTACGATTCATATCTAGACTCTGAGTTAAGGCCCAGGAGACATACATTCACTGATTTACTTCAAACAAACCACTCCCATACAGCCAGTTAGCTTAAGGGCTTTGGAGAAAGACTTTAAAGAGGGAAGAAACCCTCCAAGACCAAGTTCCCAAGCCACAGAAGGACTGAGTGGACTTCAATGGACTTTGAAAAGTAAAAAGACATGACCAAATGTCAGCTCTTTCGGAACCAACAAAGAGGTGTTCTATAGTAACTCCCTGCACTCCTATTAGCTTTAGGGGTTAGAGTACTGCACGAAGGAGGCCAGAGTCATGGATCTGATCCCTATAGGAACAGGATAGCTATACTTTCTCCTAGGGTCACACAAGGAAGGTCTTGTGCATCAGTGAAGCAAGTCACCCTATATAGGGTCAATAAATGGGGGTCATAGGTTTAGAACTAGAAGAAGACTTTAGAGACCATGGAGCCTTTTCATTTTATAAACTGAGGCACAGAGAGGTTAAGTTACTCATGGAGGGTCACACGGCTAGGAAGTATCTGAGGTGAGATTGCACCCAGGTCTCCTTGACTTTAAGTCCAGTGTCCTATCCACTGTGACAAGTTTTAGAAGAAGGAAAGGAAGTAGGGCATGCAGCTTGAAGAAAGCACTATACAATGGGGAGTCCCCAGGACATGTGGGTCCTGTTGGATATACAGAAAATAGGTGGAGGAAGATGAAGACTTAGGGCATTATCACTTCCACTAGGGGCTGCCATTAGCCAGGACATTTAAGCAAAGCAGACATAATGAGTTGAGGTGGTGTTTCTTTGTTCAAGTCAACCTGTCCACAGTAGAGACCAAGGAATATTTCATGGACTTTAGAACTAGAAGAGATGTTAGAAGTTATTTAGTCCAATATTATGACTGCTAAGTGGGTTGACTGAGGTCATACAGGCATTAAGTAGCAGTGCTGAGATTTGAATACAGTTCCTTTGACTCCAAATCCAAGGTGAAAGAAAATTATCAGTAGTCCATTGAGGCTGAAAAATCTAGTGCAGCAGGACACTCTTGGGAAGGAGAGTCGGTGATTTTCCTCTCCCTTTCCTCTCTTGGGATATACAAGGGCTGCTCTCGGTTCCTCTGTAGTTATAGGACTATGTTACTCTAGAGACGGAGATTTGAATCCTGGCTTTGCTAGGATTGTTGCCTGAGTGATAAGTTTGCATTTATTACCCAAGTGATGTCAAATCCCTTCCTTTTACAAATCAGAAAACCAAGGCCAAGAAAGTTTTAGTGGAGAGAAATGACCTGTTCAAGGGCACATTGAGAGCAAATGACAGAAAGTAAATAAGAAAGAAGGTGAAGAAGTAAATAAAATTTTAGATATGATAGATATCTGGAGAGAATTGAATGGAAAGAGAAAGAAATACACCTTTTTCTCAGCAGTTCATGGTACTTTTGCAAAGATTGACCATATATTAGTACATAAAAATTTTATAGTTAAAAGCAGAAATATTAAAAGTGTCCTTTCCAGATCACAATGTAATAAAATTATATTTAATAAGGGACCGTGGAAACATAGCTTAAAAACTAATTAGAGATTAAACAACTTAATCTTCAAGAATGAATGGGTTAAAGATAGTAAATGGCAGGGCTGAATCTAAGACCTAGGCATGCTGATTCCAAATTCAATAGCCTTTATTTTGTTGGTCAGTCATTTTTCAGTCATGTCTGACTCTTCATAACCCCATTTGCAGTTTTTTTGGCAAAGATACTGGACTGGTTTGCCATTCTCTTCTCTAGCTCATTTTGCAGATGAGGAAACTGAGGCAAACAGGGTTAAGTGACTTGCACAGGTTCACCCATCTAGTAAGTGTCTGAGGTCAGATTTGAACTCTATCAGATGAGTCTTCTTGACCCCAGGCCTGGCACCCTATCCACTGTGCCACCTAGCTGCCCCAATATCCTTTATGCTTCACTATTAGTGAGTCATTCTTTACAGTTGAGAACTGACTCCTATAGTTCTATCAATGTAAATATCCTAGAAGGGGTAGAACATTAAATCACTAACACTTCAGTATAAATGGGCATACATGCATATGTGTGTATTTATGTATTTATATATATGAATATATATACATACACATATTGTACAATGGAGTAGAGTCTTCAGGTAGCAGGAGAGTACCTAGCACTTGTGGAAAGGAGAAGGGAGACAGTAATTAAAGGGTAAGGAAAAAATAGGAAAGAGAAATGGAGGATACAATTCTTATTGTTACGGAGGATTGGCACTGTTCATGTCTGTAGCTATTTTACTGGGCAACCAGCTCTCAGATGTTGGTCTTTCACTTAGAAGGGGATCAGACAAAAGCATATAAGTGGATTCACCCAACAAATCCCAATCCCTGGAAAATACAACACATGGAGGCTCTGGAGTGTGTTCTCTGTATATGGGAGATGACTTACCACTGTGGCATGAATGCTCCCACAGCCCTGGAGTGACCAGGATAGGAAAGAGACGCATGGGCCCAGCCACACCTTAGTGATGGGTTACATTCGTTCAGACCATCTGCTCTTCCTGGAAAACAGCTTTCTCTTCTCCATTGGAGCTGGTCAACTTGCCAAGAAAGCTGCCAAGGCACAAGCCAAAGGTTCTTCAAGCTTGGTGACTCAAGAGAGGTGATAAGGATGTGACTTTTCTTCTTGCCATTAACATGTCGATAGCACCTGTCATTCTCCTTAGCTAGAACTCCCTCCCTGTTACCTGCTCCTGTCCTGCCTACCTAAATCAATCATATTCTTCAAGGTCTGGCTCAAATCCATGATGGATGACAAAGTCAGGATCCAGAAAGATTATGCTAATATGGTGGGCCAGGATAGGAATGGGATAAGAATAACAGGCCAAGCCTTGTAATAGAAAATGTAATAGGAATAAATTTTAAAAGTATCTTACCCTAGGGTTCAAAAAAGTCACATTACAATATGGGCTAGCAGCATTTAAAACATGTGAAAAAGACCTAAGGGCTCTGACAGACCGCAAGGTAAATATGAGTCAACCACCACATAGGATGGCAGCAAAAAAGCTAATGTAATCTCAGGTTACATTAAAAAAAGCATGGGGAAGCTAGGTGGCATGGTGGATAGAGCACTGGGCCTAGAGTCATGAAGACTTACCTTTGCGAGTTCAAATCCAGCCTTAAAATGAGCTGAAGAAGGAAATGGCAAACCACTCCAGTATTTTTGCCAAGAAAACCCCAAATAGGGTCACAAAGAGTCAAACATGACTGAAACAACTAAACAATGACAAAATGTCCTGAGCAAGGAAGGATATGGTTCTGTGACATTCTTCCCAGTATAGGGAATATATGTCTACTACTGGGTACCACATTTTCTGAAAAAATTTAAGATTTATAAATTAATATTTAATTATAGTATATAATTATATTATATTTTATTATATATTATACATAATTATATTATTTTAAAATTTAATTAATTAATATTAAAATATTAAGAAGCAAGAGGAAAGGAAGGTGACTAAGATGTGACAGAAATGGAGACCAAGAAAGAACTCTTGATGTAAACCTCAAGAAGAGAACACTGACATTACTCAGATGAGTTAACTTCAAAAATTGGAATGTTCATGTGGAAAAGGTTTGCTTACCTTTCCTTTCCTAGGCCCTACAGGGCAGAAGTAAAAGTCATAGGTAGAAGTTGCCCGAGGGCCAGGTTTCAGATTAACATAAGGGGGAAAATAACCCAAAGCTTCTCAAATTTAGAGCTTTCTAAAAATGGGATGAGCTGCTTCAGGAGGCGGAAAGTTTCTTATTGCCGTAGCTCTTCAAGAAAAGAATGGATGACCAACTGGAGAGCCATTGCAGAGAGGATGCTGCTCAGGTAGGGGGTAGACTAGATACCTCCAGCTTTGATACCCTGTTATTCCATGAAATCTAAGCATCCTTGAAGCATCCTATAACCCCTCTAATCCTCTCCATCCCTGTGGCATGTAGAGCCCGCAATATGCCAATTAGCACTTGGTACAGAGCATGAGAGCTGGAAAGGACCTTAGAGACCAAATAGTTCAAACTCCTGATTTCATAGCTGGAGAAACTGGCATCCTACTCACATAGGAAGTTAGCAGTGGAGTTGGGGCTCCACCTCCAACTTTCTAACTCTTATTCTTGGGTTCTTCCCAATGCACCATCCTGCCTTTCTAGTGTCTTCTAATGTTGCTCATTTCTGATGCAAGCATGCAAGTCTTATCTCTCTAACTAACTTGTAAGATCCTCAAGAGCAGAGGTTGTGTCTCATACTACCTTGGTAACAATAACAACTTGACATTTAGATAGTGCCTCACCATCACAAAACATTATCTCACATTATTTCATTTGTTCTTCACAACAACTCTACGAAGTATTAGAACTCTTTTATTTTTTGGAGAAAACCGAAGCACAGAAGATTTAGGTGACTTACCCAAGGTCACACAGCTAGTGAAAGAGCTGAGTCATGAACCCAGGTCTTTGGACTCCAAGGTGCAGTGTTTTCTTTTGTTTTGCTGTGAGATGCTATCAGTTTCTTCCACTCTAAGTCCCCTCCCTCCGCCATTGCTTCCTACCCCACAGCCCTGGTTATCAATTCCTTTGCCCCTGCCCAATTCTCCCAGGGAGTCAGCCTCCCTCCAATTCTTCAGTCATGTCCACAGAATTAGTAATCCTTGCCAGCAATGCCACTACTATTGATAATGATGGCCATATTGATAAGAGAAACACCGTCTATATCCTCTCTGGTACTAGCTATGGTGTGGGAATAAGATGTTTTTGTTGTTCTGACCTAAGATTGCATCAATGTTGGAAACTCTGTATAGGAAAACTCCATCCACAAATTCAAATCAGCCACTCATACAACTGCCGATCACAGTCTGAGAGAGCTTCATAGGAGTACTGAGAGTTCAAGAGACCAGCTAGTTTGTAACAATGAAAGTCTCGACCCTACTGTCTATACCAGGTTGCCTCTTGGGAATTGTGAATTAAACGATCATTTTAGTAACAATTCAACAAAATGGCTAACACTGATATAGCATTCAATTACCTACACAGTGCTTTCCCCATTCCTCCCACCCCCAACAACCCTATGATGGAGATAATATAAATAACATTATCGTCTTTTGATAGAAGAGAGAACTAAGATTCAGAGAAGTTTAAGTGACTTGCCCATGGTCATATGACCAGTAAATGGGTAATGGAGAGAGTGGGGTTTATGGGGTGCTCGGGGAGGACTAGTGCCTCTAGTTTGAAGGCTTAGCCAGCTCTTTTCAGGGCTATTTATCCCCCTTCAGTGTCCACCTGCTTCAACCTGCTCTCACCTGTGGATCCAAGAAGCCATAGCACGCACAGCAGCCACATCCCAGTAAAACAGTCTCAGTAGACAGGCTAAACCAGGTTGAGGGTAACTAACGAGCCCTAATCCTGTCGTGAGTTAGGGGGATGTCTGCCCCAAGCATGTGAAGATTTCCCCTGGAGGAATGGGTGGATGAGAACATTGTTCCCACAGCCATGACAGCAGCTGAATCAGGAGCTGTGGCGTGCTTAGAGCTCGGTCAGACATCAAAAACCCCAAAGTCACCCACTGCATCCTGGGGCAATGCCAGTCGTCTTGATTTTTGTCCTGCCACTGCACTTTGATGACTCTAGAAGAGAGAGTGAGGCTGGTGACTTTGTGCAATACTGCCTCACTTAAATCCAATTCACGCTCCCATCAACCTATCACCTATGACCTCTTTGGCCCTCTTCAAAAACAAAGAAAACCAACAACAGTGGAAGCAACGTGAGACATAGAATCAGTGGGACCCGGGTTCGAATCTTAGTTATGACTCTTACTAGTTGTAGGGCCACAGGCAAATCATTTATCCTTTCTCAGCCTCAGTTTACTCATACGGAAAATGAGACTAAGAATAGCACCTACCTCCTAGAGTTATGGTGAGGAATAAATAATATATGCAAAGTGCTCGGCAAATCTTAATGCACTATATAAATATTGGCTATCATCATTATTACCATTATTAAGTGAAACGCCCAGAATTTAAACTCAGGGGGCTTAATTTCAAAGACATTGTTCTTCCTACCACACTATATCTATTGCTGTACCTAGCTCCAGCACTTATTAGCTGTGTGACCTTGGGCAAGTCATTTAAACTTTCTGAACCTCAGTTTTCTCATCTGTAAAATTGGGATAATAATAGTTGCTTTACTTGCCTTGGGGTTGTGGAAAGGACAGTACTTTGTAAATGTAAAGAGCTATATAAATATATACACACATGTATATAAACATGAATTATTGTTATTATCCAACAATCGACAAGGCTTTATTAAATGCCTATTAAATACCTGGCACGGGAGATACAAAGACAAAAAAATGAAACAGTCCCTGACACTTACTAGCTGTGTCATCCTGGGAAAATAACTTATTCTCTGTTTGCCTCAGTTTCCTCGACTGCAAAATGGGGATAAGAGCCCCTACCTCACAGGGTCATTGTGAGGATCAAATGAGGTAATATTTGTAAAGTGCTTAGTGTAGTGCCTGGTATATAGTAGGCACTATATAAATGCTTAATAACTCCCTCCCCATCAAGAAATTCATGTTCCATTGGAGGAAACACCAGCAGCTACTGGGATCAAGAAAGATCTTATTCAGGGGGATTGTATTTGAGTTGAGTTTTTCAGAAATAGAGTGCTTCTAAGTAGATAAGGTGAGAAGAGAGTACAATCCAAGCAAGGGGAACAGTCTGAACAAAGGTATGGAGATGGGAAATGGTTGCTGTTGTTGTTGGTGGTGGTAGTGGTGGTGGTGGTGGTGTTTGTCCTTCATTCTCGAAGAGGACCATGACATTGGGAAGGTGATGTCATGGCTTGCAAGTGAATCAGATTTGAGTAAGGAAGGGCTGTGCAAAGTCACCAGCCTCTCTCTCTCCCCCTCAGGCATCTGGGTCCAGTGACAAGATATAGATTGGGACTATCAGAGATGGCCCTGGATGCGTGGGAAACCTGGATGTTTTTATGCTAAGGTCTTTCCCAGGTCTCAGTTTGTCAGAGGCTATGTCTGTTCAGTGATTAAGGCTAGGTAAGAAATGAGAAATGCCTCTTTTACTTAGTCAAAAAAAAAAAACTACATCCATCTGTGAGGGGAAGATCCTCAAGGTTTCTGGCCAAAACAGAAACGATTGCTATTTACGTTCACTCTGAGCTCTCAGAACTCAAACAATAACCCAGGTATGCTTGGGCTGGGACCTGTTGGGAAATGGAATGCAAAAACAGCAACAAGGAACAGCAAGAAAGCTAGTTTGGCTGGATACCGAATGGGAATACTGAAAGGGAATAGCATGTTAAGGCTAGAAAGGTACACTGGAACCACGTCATACAGAGAATCAGAGTAAAATAAAATACATTTAATATCAAGTAACACAACATAATCTAATCCCTCTTTTATGATGCAGAGGGTACATCATGATCCATAAGCAGGAGCAGTATGAAGAAGCTGCAGAAAAATGTAAGGGTTTGATATAAACAGAAAACGCTTCCTGTCCACTAGAGATATCCAAAACAGAGTGAACTACCATGGAAGGTAGTGGGTTCCCCTTTACTATAGTTCTTCCAAGGAAGACTGGGTAACTGCTTGTAGGAGTGGTTGTAAAGAGGATTCTTGTTCAGGCACAGGTTGACCTGGTTGGCCTCTGAGGCCCTTCACAACTCAGATTCTGGGGTGGGAGGGAGTGTTTTGGCATCATCGTTATGAAATACTGTCATTTTACTGCAAAGGCAAGGAGGACCAAACAAATAGAGAACAACCCTTGAAGGCTAGATAAATCAGCTTTTATTGTAGTAATAACATCTTGCATTTATGTGATGTATATATTTTTTCAAAGCACTTTTCTTATTTTATGCTTAAAACATTCCTTTGACATAGGCAGGACAGATGTTATTAGCTCCCCTTTCCAAATGAGCAAGCTCATGCCTGGAGAGCCGAAGGGGTGGGCTCTGTCTCTCAGGGAGCAAGTGGGAAGAGGGGGAGCTTGATTCTGGATCTCCAGGCTTCCCTCCTCCATGGAAGCGGCTGCATCTTGGTCTTACTATGTCATGTGTTTGGGGACCCAGGACCACAGACTCATAGAGTTGGAACTGGAAGGAGACTCAGAGATAAGTTAGTCTAAGCCCTTCCCATTATCACAAGCTGAAATCATACCCAGAACAAGTTCTAGTACTCATAGCAGAACCAGCTGCTGCATCCTGTCCATCTTATATTATGTCTAATAATACTAATAACAATCATAATAATAGCTAAAGTTCACTCTTGAATTCTGTTTCAAACCATCTGCTGTACAATATAAGCTGTCACATAGCCAGGGGTTATGGGGAGGGCAATCTGGGATAGCAGATTGAACACTGGATCTGGGGCCAGAAAACCTGAGTTCAAACCCCAGCCCTGTCACCAGTCATGTGACTCTCAGAAAGTCATGTCACTTCCTTGAGTCTCAGTTTTCTCATCTACAAATGGGTATTATAATAATAGTTGCAGTAGCTGCCCACTAGAGTCATTGTGTGCAAATTACTTTTCAAAAAAGTCTCTCGGATTAGTGCAAGTTAAGAAAAAAAAAAAACCAGAAGCTGTGTCTTGGCGGGGTGGGCAAGTGCCCTGGGGAAATTTACTTGTTAGCAGCCCCCAACTGAGAGCAGGAAATAAGCCTGAGAGCCCAGTGCCTTAAGGCACATTGATTCAAGTTGAATAGTGCTCCGCAGGGGTGTAGGATACAACTCAGGCATTTCCCTGACCTGGAGAAGATGTCACAGTGGAGCGGAAAGAGCCCCGGATTTCAAGTCAGGAGACCTGGGTTTGAATCCTATCTCTGGTGCCCAATAACTGTGTGACCTTGGGTAAATCACCGGCCTTTCTCAGCCTCAATTTCTCTCCTATAAAATGAGAGGTTGGACTAAATGATGTCAGCATTCCCTTCCAGATCTAAATCTATGACCCTATGAACTAACAACCTCTGTGGTTGCCATGGAAAGGAGAGATGGGACAGCGACCTTCAAAATCCCAGTCTGGATAATATAACTTCTATCATCACACACATGCTTGTCCCCCAGGAGTCCACTAGAAATACTAGAAGAACCCTCAGGGTCTTTATTTCCTGCAAATGGCTGTGGTTGATAGTCAAAATGATAACTCACTTTTCTATGGCTCTATACCATCTACATAGCACTTTGCTCAAAACCGTAAGGAATCTGACCCTCAGAAAGTTTACATGACTTGCTCAGAGCCACATGGCCGGGAAATACCAGAGCTGGGGCCTGAACTCTCAGTCTAGTGATTTTACCGACCTACCACGGTGCGTTTCCTCGTGGAGCAAGAGAATTGCCACAGAAAAGAGTGATCTCTAAAGGCATGAACATCCTAACGAGGTCTACTCGGATGGTATCATTAGATGCCTTGTAAAATCTCATGTTTCATAAGGTTCTTCTTCCAGACAGCGCCTTGGAGCTGAGAAGGGCCCTTTTTGTGAAATGTAAGGTGAAAAGAATACACTAATTATAGCTATTCCTCAGGCAAGGAGCTAGGATGACACATGTCAGGGTGTAGAAAGCCAAGTTTCAGGCCAACAGTAGCATTCATTTCTATTAATGGGAGTTGGGGAGAGACTGCTTGCTCGTTATGCTCAGATAAAGTGACCAACCTCTCTTAGGCAAGGGGGACAGGGCAAAGAGGACCATTATTTTGGTTCCCTTATGTTCCTGAGGCTTTGGGCAGCTTGCCCACAAGACTGGAAAAGCTAAAGCCTTTGCACGGAGACATCTGTTCCGGGAGCCAAGACTTGGCATTACAAAAGCAAGGCCATAATCTTGCCCTTTTCTATTTGGGTATCACCAAGTCCTTCCACACCTGTGAGCTTATGAGATCTTTAGCATACTCCTATGAGGTAGAAAGAGTTGGTAATATCATGCCCATTCTAGAGATGAGAAAACTGCTGTTTAAGCGACCTATCCTATGAGCATCCTACTTAGTGGAAGAGCCAGGGTTAGATTCCAGGTCTCCTAACCTCAAGTCCAATGTTTCTTATACTGTGCTAGGATATCTTAATGACTCTGTCCCCAAAAGGATCTTCAGACTTCCCTCCCCTCACCCCCACTACCAGTTCAATACATCATGGATATTATTCAGAATCATCGAATTTTCAACTTGATTTCCCCATCAGAAAATGAGCTTCTTGAGAGCAGAAACTGTCCTTTGTAACTCCCAGTACTCAGTACAGTGCCTGACACAGAGTTGGTGTTTAAAACTAATCCATGGAGTCACAGTTTGAGAATTAGACTGAACCCAGGAGGGTATCAAGTCCATCTCCCTCATTTTATAGGTAAGGAATTAAAGGTCATCGAGACTTGTCTGCTTGACCAAGGTCATAGAGGTAATAAGGCAGAGATGGGATTCGAACTCAGGTCCCCTGACTCCAATTCCATCCTTCTGTCTATTGCAGCAGGCTATCTCCCAATAACAGTCAATCTCTGCTTATCTATGAATATATTAGTAATAATAGCTAATAACGCTTAATATTTATATAATAGGTACTGTGAACCAGGCATTGTGCTAAATGCTTTATATGAGGATCTCAGCTGATCCTCACAACAACCCTGGGATACAGGCACTATTGTTATCCCCATTTTACAGATGAGGAAACTGAGACAAGACAGCATTAAGTGACTTACCCGGACTCACACAGTTAGTGTCTGAGGATAGATTTGAACCAAGGTCGTCCTGACTCCAGACCCAATGTTCTGTCTGGTGCACCACCTAGCTGCCTAAGTTACCTGCTTGGAGGTGTTTTCGTGGTGTCCCAGGAGCTCCTCTCCTCACTCTCCCTCCTTCAGTTTATCCAGTCCCCAGCTCCCTGGTGTTGCAAGGGCCAATCCACACCCAGTAGAGTTTTTTCATGGTTCCTGCAGTGGCCAGAGTCCAGAGAAAGGGGCCACACAGTCCCTGGCAGAGGCCCAGGAAGCTATGCCTCTCTTGGAACTTACTCCACCCTACCAAAACTGCAGCAGCACCAACTTGTACCCAAATCCTCAAGCAAAGGAGAAGCTACCTCCAGAGGAGTGCCCACAGACGAAACTACTTCCTTCTGGGAAGGGCAGCTTTGCATAGATGACTAATTGAAACTTCCCAACTCTGTGTCCATCAGCATTTCTCCAGAAGGGAAGGGTCAGCCCAAAGGAAAATTTACAAGCAGCAAGAGATTAGAGGCTCTGTTCTCTCAAATCACCATCTTTACTTTTTCTTTCTCTTTTTCTAATTCTCCTACTCATCAGTGGATGCATGTTTCCTGTTAGTTCACTCTCTAAGTTCACTATAAGCCACCAGAGTCACAGTCATAACCGTAATAATAATAAGTGGCATTTATTAAAGTTTGTAAAAGGCTTTGCACCATTATCTCATTTAATTCTCATCCCCTGTGAAGTAGGTGCTATGATGATCCCCGTTTTGAAGATGAGGGATTAGCTATATAACCCTGGGCATGTTGCCTAATATATCAGTATTGTAGGCAACTCTAAGCCTGATAGTCATAGGTAAAGTCAGACCTCTATTGGTAGAGAGAGTTTCCTCACCTTAGGGATTGCCTAGATCAATATATCCCAGGCCCAGGTAAGGAAACTGAGACCCAAGCCCTGTGAGTTGCCCAAGGTCACGCAGCTAGTAAATATCTGGGGCAGGATTTAAACTCCGGTCTACCTGATGCCAAGTTCAACATTCCATCCCCTATGCCACCTAGATGCCCCAGATGTGAGAGAGAAGAGCTACAGAAGCTAATACTGTGCTAGGATGCATTGAGAAGCATGGGGTCCACAATGGAGATGGTGACCATCCTACTATTGGCTCTGCTGGCCCCAGAGCCCATTTGCCATCTCATCCAATAATTCCCATTCCAATCATCTCAGAAGAATTACATAAGCCAATCTGAAATCAATGTGTTTAGACATGACCCAGAAGGGGAGCCTGTGTTGCTTACCTGGAGACACCTCAGAGCAGGAATCAGAGACAATTCCCCTCTACATACTGGGAACTGACAACCCCAAACTAGAGTAGGCCAACTATCCCCTTACTCTGGAACAGGAATTAACATCTCCTAAACAGGACTCTTATTTTGCAAATGGGGAAACTGAGGCCCAAAGAGATAAAATCATTTGATAAAGGTCACACAGATAGTAAGAAGATCTGGGATTAGAACCCAAGTCCATATCTGCTTTTTCCACTGTGTGATACTCCCTCCCTTGGACAGAACACTAAGCCAATGAAGAATGGGTTGAAATTGTCTCTCCATATCACTAAGTGACATAGAGATTTTCCACAGAGTCAACTTGTTTAATCCTCTTCCAAAGTCTAACTAGGTAGTTTAAATACCACTTTGGAGTCTAAACTATCTAGGTTAACTATTTTCTTCACTGCTTCTAAAGAAGAAGGCCTTGGTAGTGTTGTTGACCTCAGAATTTGGGATTGGGTGATCTCTCAGTGCCTGTGATTTTATCTGTATGAATGCTCCATCTCCCCACAAATTAAATTAATCAGCAAACATTTATTAAGCATCTACCTCATGCTGTGCTACATGCTAGGAATATTGTGGTCGTTCAGGCATTTTTCAGCCGTTTCCTACATACAAAGACAAAAAATCCCTGACCTTCCAAAGCTCACACGCAATCAGGGAAATGATATGTGTGCATATAAGTACACACAAAATACTTACAAGGTCATTTCAGGGGCTGGGAGGTATGCTAGCATCTGGGGGGATCAGATATATAGGAGGTGGTGTTTGAAGGCAAATGGGGATGCTAGGAGACTCAAATCCTCAGACCTTCATAACTTTACAGGCGATCTCACCAAGACACTGAGGCTGAAAAATGAATCCCCCTGCAACCAACTTGGTGATGATATTACCTCTAAGAACTTAGCTTGGGATTGTCAGACCTGTCTCCAGTATACAGAAGGGAACTATTGTCTCTTATTCCTGCTCTGAGGTGTCTCCAGGTAAGCAACACAGGTTCCCCTTCTGGGTCACGTCTAAACACATTGATTTCAGATTGGCTCATGTAATTCTTCTGAGATGATTGGAATGGGAATGATTAGATGAGATGGCAAATGGACTCTGGGGCCAGCAGAGCCAATAGTAGGATGGTCACCATCTTCATTATGGACACCCTGCTTTTCAGTGCAGCCTAGGACAGTATTAGCTTCTTTAGCTCTCCCCTCTCACAGCTGGGGCATCTAAGTGGCATAGGGGATGGAGTGTTGAACTTGGAGTCAGCAAGACCAGAGCTGAACAGACAATAGGCACCACAGATTGAGGCTTATTGACCAGCACCAGGTGAAAGGGTGAAACTCTTCAGTGCTAGGGCTTGTAGTCAGCTAAAAAAGGTTTTCAGGGCTATCACCACACTACAATGAGGTTGCCAACTAGGACACTACAGGGATTTAGCCACCAATCTGGGTCATGTGTACCAGAGATAAACAAGTTACTAATTCACTGTGTGAACCCCTCCAAGCAGTAACTCAGCTGTGCCTCTGTCTTGTTATTATCTCATGATGCCCCTCAACCTAGTCCTAGGAACAGCCAGGACAATGGGTTACTCTGAAAATTCTTTCCTTAAAGGACACAGTGAAGAGAAAAAATGAAGACAAAGGGGATAGAAATAAAGAGGATACAATATGAAGTACCATTATTAGGAATTCTGGTATCTGTGCTAAGCAACACAAAAAGTAATATAGCCTCAAGTAAACTGTGGCAAAGAATGGGGAAAGACCCCAGTTACTGGTCACATGTGGAAAAACACTGAGATATTGTCATGTTGGGGGAAAGTTCCAAGACGTTGGCCTTATGAGAGTTAAGAAAGAGATTCACGGGCATTATCCTCCTAAAGGGGAGATTCCAGGACACTATAAAGCCACTGATGGAGAGGATGCTGCCCGGGGAGGAACAGGGTAGGCAGAAGATTGCTCAGTATACATTGTTTTGCCTTCTGAATCTCGGCACCTGGGGGCAAAACATCAGTAGCCCCACCCTAGTTACAGCTCTTCCAATTTTTTTTAATATAATTAAAAGAGTTACTATTCTCATAAATGTGTTTACTTAGCCCCAGAGCACTGAGATAATGACCTAGATTCTTGACAATCCTTACGGGAATAACTTCCTCCAGCTACCAAATCAAGTACATTTCACAGTCTAGGCAGGTTTCACACAATTAACAAGAGTGTAATTTTTTTTTTTGCCCTGACAACATTTAGAAGTGAAATTTCATGTGTGTGGAGGCTTACTTGACATCTCAATTTTCACAGTTGCTCGGGTCCATCTTCACTTAACTTATTGCTTGGCTATAAAGAAGATAAGCAAAGCCAATGTTTATTTTTGCATACGCATATTCCATCACGTTAGTCCTGCTAACCTAATGTGGTTTGCCTTCCCAAGGATTCCTGGTAAAGCCTGTTGTTCTCCAAGGCCTTTCACATACTACCCATTATTATCTTCCCTGGTTCCAAACAAAGGCATTTTAGTTGTGAAGGAACAAAGACTTACTTTTTTGTCCCCCTTTGGTTTCCTGTCATCTGACAGATGATTGTCACATCACAGTCAAAATGAGGCAAGATTACAGCTTCCAAAAGGAATGAGTTGCCGTTGACAGAGAGCTGGATAGTAACAACCCAATCAAAGGACCTGGGGCTTAAATGAGAACTATGCTTGAGAGCAAACAAGCAACAAAGAGTAGCCAGGATGCTTATTTTCATGTATACTGCAAAGTCTGGATATGTCTCTTTGGGCCACGATTTCATCGTCTGTAAAATGAAGTACTACATGACCTCCAAACACTCTTTCAGCTCTGAGTTCTATGAATTTATAAGCTCAACAGGAAAAACGTAAAGGCCAGGGCATATATACATAACAGGGAAACAACAGGAAAGGGCACATGAGATCAGATTAATTTCAGTGACCAGTCTTGATCCCAGAAAAATGACTTGTGGCATACCACTCCCTCCTCTTAATAGACAGGATGAGGAATATGGGGGGGGGGGGCTCAGAACATCGCATGATCTGTCAGATTTTGTTCATTTTACTTTTATTCGTGATGATGGGAGAAGTGTATGGAAAAATGACTGAGTTTTTAAAGGGGTCATCAACAAAACTGTGTTTTGTTTTCTTTTGAATACATTTTATTGTTATCCCTTGTTTTTACAGCACTTCAATTTCCCACTTTCTCCTTTCTCCACTCAATCCTAGAGAGCCATCTCTTATTAAAAATAAAAAAATGTTTTATATAGAAAACAGAATTTTAAAAGAATTTTTATATAAATATAGAAAGAAATTTTAAAAATAGGAAGAAAAAATTTCAACAAAACTAATCAACATATAGAAAAAAAACACATTATGTGCAGTGTTCCACAGCTATGGGTCCTTACTACTGCAAAGAAGTGGCAAGGGGGTTAGGGCACGGGTGTATTCTCATATCTCTTTTTCGGGGGTCAAGATTCCTCTTTGAAATTTTGTAATATTGTTTTGTTATTGTACAACATTTACATTGTCGTAATCGTGTGTATATTGCTTTCCTGGTTCTATTCATTCCAATCGATAGGCAGCTACTTTGTTTCCATTTATTTGCTACCACAAAAGTGCTGCTATAAATATTTTTGTGTATATGGGGCCTTTGTGTTATTGACTTCCTTGGAGTATATGGAATCTCTAGGTCAAAGGGTATGGTACTTTATTTATTTTCTTTACATAATTGCAAATTGATTTCCAGAATAGTTTGACCAATTCACAGCTCCACCAAAAATGTGTTAGTGTACCCATCATTCCATTACCCTTCCAACATTAACTATGCCTCTTGTCATAGCGATTCTTCAGTCTCCCATTGCCTGAAGGCTAGAAGTATTATGTTTCACCCCTCCCCCCAGGGTTCTCTGGTACCCTTAGGGGGTTGGGGTGATCTATAACATTGTCTAGATCCCCCATCAGTTGTATCTCCTCCAATTTTAGGCATCCAAGCACTCCAATTCCATTTAATCACTTAACTATTAGATTACCTCTTACAAAGGAATATTGACTTAAAAGGTATAGCCAGAACAAACAGAAATATTTCTTCTCAAAACCTCAAGGCCATAATCTTTTCCCCATGCCTATCCCCACACACTCCTTTCTTGGAAGGAGAGGGGGATTAGGTTCATATTTTAGCTCAGTACCTAACATAATATTATTCCCACCAAGTTCCAAGTCCAAAGAGGTGGGGTCCACACACACGCTCACACACACACACACACACACACACACACACACACACAGCACTTGGTTCCCAGGACCCTGGATCCTCAAGACTTCCTTATTGGTCTGGTTGTAATACATATACCTAGAAATAAGGACAAATAGGAATAAGACCAAAACACCAAGCCCATTTCTGGGGGCACATGGTCTAAGGGGAGAGAGGGTGTGGCCCTCAGCTCTTTTCTCACTTACTGTGTGGTGCCATTGTTGTAAGTATTATTTACCCCTAGATGAAGGGGGGGTGGGGAAGGGAGCAACTGTAGGAGTTAGGTAGCTTTAAAGACCACAGGCAGTTCCAGCCAATGGAAAGAGGTTGTTTCAACTCATGTGGTAGGTCAACAGAGAGTACCCATGCCTGTGCCAATCTTTTGTCTCCCAGAAGCGGGTCCCTGGCATCTCCCAAGTCGGTGCCTCTTTGTTAGGTAGTCTGGTCATGAGCCAAACCCCTGTTACAGCATCTTTTGTCAAGCCTGCCAATTTGCTGGGTATAAAAATCTGAGTTGTTTTGCTCTGAACTTTTCTTAATAATTATTTTGAGCATTTCTTTCATTGGTTGTTAATAGTTTGAATTTCTTCATTTGAGAACTGTTCATATTTTTTGACCACTTATATATTGGGGAATGGCTTTTGGCCAGATGGTTTCGATTAGCTGTCTATATATCTTGGACGTAAGACCCTTTTCAGATCCCCCAGTAGAGCTTTCCTTTATGATCCTATTTGCATTGTTTGTTCATGCAAAAAAACTGTTGATTTCATGAACAAAATTGTCTATTTCATCTTTTGTAATCAGCTCTATCACTGGTTTGGTTAAGAATTTACCACCTACCTAAACCCAATTTGCAATTTTGCATGAAGATGTTTCCCCTTGAAGGCTAGCAATAGATAACACCGAAGAAGTAATCCATAGAAAAATGGACTATCTCTATAAGCAGTGTCTTTCCCCTTCCCAGAAGTCTTCAAGCAAAAACTGGATGTCCACCCATCAGGCATAGTATAAAACGGATTCTTGATCAGGAATGAGATGGATTCCAAGACTCTTTGGGTCCCTTTCTATTATGTAACCATGGCACATGCTTTCTCTTAACCTTAGTTTGGTAATTTGTAAAATAAATATATTTGAAGTACCTACCTCAGAGGATTCTTGGGAGCAAAGTACCTTATTACAGTAGTATATAGCCAAAAGGTGTTACTTTGAGAATTAGAAATATGGGTTGGGTTATACATCTCTACTTGTGATATCAGGGCTCTGTTGCTTGTTACATAAGAGAAAGGGTTTAGGTAGATGGTAAATTCTTAACCAAACAAGTGATGGAGCTGATTACAAAAGACGAAAAAGGCAATTTTGTTCATGAAATCATGGTATTTGGATATTATCATTGTAAATCGGAGGAAGGGTATGTACATTTATGTTCATATGCATAGATAGCATTACAGAAGCAGAATCTTAGTTGAAAAGGACCCCAGTGGCCATCTCATCCAACCATTCCCTGAACAAGAGAGTCCACTCCCCAGTCTTTGCTTGAAGATCTCTAGGGAGCATAAATCTACTTCCTTGTTTTGGAAAACTCTTGTCCCCCATTTTGTTTGATGTTTTTTCTTCTACTTTTACTTTTCTACTTTTTAAAAAATCTGCCTCTCTGTGACCTCTTGCTCCTAAGTTATTCCCTCCGGGGCCAAGAGAAACTATCTAATCACTTTTCCAAACACAACAGACTTTCAAATACTTGAAGGCAGCTATCATATCCTGCCTATGTCTTCTTTTCCTCAGTCTCAATCGACGAAAGCTCATTCAACAAATCGTCATACGTCAAGGACTTTACCCTTGAATTCCCCTTTCTCTGGATACCCTGAATGGGAGCAATGTGGGATTTTGTTTTCCTGGACTATGCATATTTGTTATGAGGCTTTGTTTTTTCTTTTAAAAGAATGTCCAAAGGAGAAGTAGCAGGGGAATTAATAAATGTCTGTAAAAAATAAATATTTTTAGAGGAAAAAATAATGTTAGGCCATGGAATCCCACCTACCCTTTCTTAGAACATTTTGAAATCTGTTCTCCAAAATCAGTTGCATATGAGATTATGCCCAATTTTCCTCTATATTTCTACAAAAAAAATAAAGATAGATTAATCTATTATCCCTAAGGTTTCCAACATTTCTGCTTCAACATTAGCAGGGATTCTCAATGGCATTTTGGGGACAAAAGTACAAATTATACATGCATTAATGGTATTAGGTATATATTGAAAGTATAGAAGAGGTTGAGTCAACCCTTAGCTTTGACTATGGATTGGATTTGATGACCTCCTAAGTCCCTTCTTCTTCTCCAAGAGTCTGTGCCATTTTCTTCTCCCTTCCTTTATCAAAATCTTCCCTCAGTCAGTTCTCATAGTAAAAAGATCTGAGTCACTAACACATACTGAGCTGTGAACAACTAAAAGGGATTAATTTATTACCTCTACAATATTTAGAGGGCAATAAAATTTTGCCTCAACAAAAAAAAAAATAAAGGTCTGTTGATGGGTACTTAAACAAGACAAGAAATACTTTGTGGGGTGAGGAAGCTTTTTTACACCTCCAAAATCTGTTGCCATTACACTTGGCTTATGTAAAAAGTCAGCCCTAGTTATTCCTCCCTCAAAGGGAACTCTGAATAAGTTAAGGAAAAAAGAGCTCCTGTTGCTAGATTGGGTTACTAAATAGGTGGTGTAGATCATGGGGAATTCAAGACACCAGAGCTTAAGTAGTACAGAAAGTCAGTGACAGGATTCTTCAACAGAAGAAGCATTTGAACATAAATACACATCAGGGTCAACTGTGATAAGGAAGTCCCAGCTGTAGCCTGCTTCAGTCAACACAGAATTTCAAGGTCAACCCACCAAGGCAGGAAATTTTCCTACAGAACACTTACTGGCCCATAGTATTGCCACTGGTGACAGCAACTTCCAACAACAGTCCATCTTTTCCAAAGGGATCAAGTTTGAAAACATCACTCCCCACAGCATCACACTTTGTGCCTGTGTACCAAGGCAGGGAATAGTTAGCCCAGAGCAGGAAAAGGGGGACTACTTCTTAAGAACATCCTGTAGGGTTCCTCTTTTAAAATAATAATAGTAATAAGATAAAAACATACATTAAAGTATCCATAGGAGCTCTTCCAGTGATTAAAAAGCATCAAACAACTGAGCTAAATAACTCAATTAGCACAGGGGGAATCCCTGCTGTGAGGTGAGCTGAGCATTCTCCCTGAGTTGTCATATTTAAAGGAATGAACAGGGCCCAGTCTGGAAACACAAGGAGCTTTGTGTTCCGGTGGCAAGTTGAGTTATGGGCCTGGAAATGTGGTATTGATTTCTCCCAGTTTTGTGGCTCCCGTAGGTAAATTCAGAAACCCATCAGTTTATCCCACCAGATCCAACTGCTTGTTGCCACACACACACACACACACACACACACACACACACAAAATGCTGAGAGTTGTCTCCCTCCTGCTGTTTGGCTATGCAGTGTCCTGAATACAAATGCTTATTAAAAGGCCAGGAAAGAGGAACTTATTTCCTAGAGGAAAAAGAGATTAGGAAGGCAGGGGGATTTAGACAAGCATTGTTTGACATAGCCAAACTCAGTTGCCAATCTTTTGAAAACCGACACTGAAACACACATCTCTATTTGATGTTCATGACTCCTAAGCTGACACTTGGAGTTATTTCAACAAAGGAGGTTAAAAAACAGCTCTAATGACAAATGGTACCACACACTCAAGGCCACAGGGATTTTCTTATTCCGTGCATGAGTGTGCATATATATTTTAATAACACAATGGATCAATGACCTCATTGATGACTTCCTCAAGTGATGCATTCTGTATCCCATCTCTACCTACCCATCCTATGGGATTCTAGCTTATGCCTTCCCATAAACCCTCCACAACCTATTCTGTGAATATGTTGAATCCCAGTTCTAGTAGTCTTGTTACTATATGGATACCAGTGGAATATGTTTCCTTCTCCAATTGGAGTGAGAGCTCCTTGAGAGCAGAGACTGTCTTGTTTCTTCTATTTGTATCCCTAGCACTTAGCTCACTTTTTGGAACAGAGTAAATTTTCAATAAATACTTTTTCATTCATTCCATGACTCATAGTCATATTAAATATTCCCAGGATAATACTGTTATAAATGTAGATCTAAGGGACCAATAAGTTGTTGGGCAAAATGCTTTCTCCCCACTAACTCTTAACCCACCCCCCAAAAAAGAAAAATTATATACCAGATGTAAACCCAGTCAAAGCCAAAGAACAAAAAAGACCCAATAAAGTAAAATACTCATGAATCAACACCAGAAATTATAATCCTTGAATCATCTGTTAGCCCCTCTCCTATGCCAGCCTTCATCATTCTGGTAGAGACAAATAAACCGATCCAGTGCCATTCGGCTAAGGCTTATATTCCTCCACTCACTCCAGAACAAGAAGCAAACAGTGTTTCTACCTAGTCAAGGAGGACACGGTTGGGAGAAGGAAGAGAGTACAATCTTCTGTCTGGGGCTACAAGGCTTCTGCCTGTGGCTAGGGACATTCCAAAGATTGCAGAGACTCCAACCAGAATACTATCTGACCACCCTCCAACCATGACAAAGCAGCAGATAATAATTAAGCCTAGACACAGAATAAAAGAAAGAGATCTAAGGCAGTAATTTAGCAGGTTGCTTGCATTCATGGCTGGGGTGGTCCTGAAATAAAGGATACTGAAACATAGCTGAGGCCAATCCTATCTCTTTAGACATTACTTAGAGGAATAACCAAAGATGTTGAAACCTAAATCCCCCAACATGAGAAGAGACTTTCAGCTTTTCATTACAGTCCCAGAGGTGTACTCACCAACAAAAGAATGGGGAAGAATCAGTAAGTGAGTGATGGAGATTATAAGAAGGAAAGGGCTAAAACAACAAAGACCTAAGAAGAAAGAAAATTGAATAGAAACCTAGTATATAAAGGTAAATAAACAGAAAGGATCATAAAACTAGAAGGATGAGGACTAAACTCTCAAAATTACAAAGCTCTCTTAACACATATTACAATATAAAAAAAATAACCGGCGTCTAAAGAATAAGGAATCCTGTGGAATCTAAAGAGAACCTTTAACAATAAGAAGAAATCAAAAATAATTCAAAAGAGAGATGAAATCCATAAGAGAAAAGATGGGGAATGTATGTGTGTATATGTTTATATATGCACATATACATAAGCAAACACACACAAATATATATAAGCAAACATATACATATAATCAAAATTTATAGTGCTCAAAATAGAAGTAAAAAATATAATTAGTATGTTGAAAAAATCAAATCCATGGCAGGTAATTTATTCAAAGGAGTGAAAGAGATAATGACAGGTGTGGAATATAAAAATACCGAAGTGAAGTAAAACCTGGTAGAAGAAGACACAAAAGGTACCAATATTATTTCTATATAAGCCAAAGTCGTGGACCTCAAAGACAGGTTTCCCTGTAGAATATGACAAATCAAAAAACATAACTGCCATAATTGAAGATATAATAGAAAAAATGCTCTGAAATTATGAATATGGCAACCAAAACCCTTACTGAAAAATCCAAAGATTGCCTCCAGAAAAAAAATAAAGACCACTATACTTTAAACAAATTTTGACAATTTTAATGACAAACAATAAATTCCACAAGTAGCCAGTGAAAAACTTCAAATATGATGAAAAATAAATTCTCATAACATAAAATTATCCTGTGTCCACTATAAATTGTGGAAGGGAGAACGGAGTAATATATATTCAAAACAAAGGAACTCTAGTAACAACCCAAAATAACATAATTTGAAAACCTAAGTTAAGCCTTGAAAGATAGGAAAGAATTGATTAGGCATAATTGGAGGGAAGGCATCCCAGGGTGACAGAAAGAGCATGAACAAAAGCACAGAACAGGGGAATGTGCTTTCCTTTTATGTCCTTAATGAAAATGGTGACTAGCTGATCACCATCTTTTATATAATAAGCCCTCAGATGCTTAAATTCTTTAGTGAATGACTCTGTTAGTCTTCTGTTCTTCAGGAAAAATAACCCCTACTTGCTTTCTCTCCTCCTGGATCCAGTTTCTCAACATTTCTATTATCTTTGTGTCTCTGTTCTAGACTACCCTTGGCAGGTTTCCCATCTCCTTTTTTCTCTATGAAGTCAGAATTTTCCAGATCTCACATTTAAAATTACCATATGCCAACCCTTTATAGATATCCTCCAAGCTTTGTCACTGCCTTTCACTAAGATAAATCGGTCAACTAATTAATTGAACAATTGATCCATATTGCTAAAACACTTATCCTTTTAACAACTGCCTGCCTCTCTGGAATTCCTTGACTCTTTTCTTTGTCTTCCAGCATACCCAGAATATAGATGAGCAGAGAGATTGCTCATTTTAGAGAGGGAGAAATCAAGGCACTAAGCAGAAAAATATGTTTAAAGCCTTCAGAGGACCTGAAATTACTATTCAGTACAGTACATATTGGGGAGTTGGACGAATGTAAGCTTCCCACTGTCTGTAAAATCCTTACCTTTCACTTCTACCTTTGTGCAGAGGTTGTTGACTAAGTCTATTATGGGCTTTAAGGGTAATAAATTAATTGGGTTGTCAGTAACAAAAGGAAGAAGGACTCTGGGGACTGTTGTCAAGTTCCAGGGATAAGGAAAGAAAGAATTTTCAAATGCACAAAACATGAATATAAAGACTGTGCTGCTGGAAAGAGGACAGGCAGGCTTTTCTCCTAAAAATTTACTGGACTTTTGCTATTTTTTTTCTTTATAAGTTTCCTAAAAACTCCAAAAGTTCTTTTAAAATAACCCAATGAGGGAGCAGCTAGGTGGCTCAGTGAATAGAGCACCAGCCCTGGAGTCAGGGGGACCTGAGTTCAAATCCGGCCTCAGACATTTGACACTTACTAGCTGTGTGACCTTGGGCAAGTCACTTAACCCCAATTGCCTTGCCTTCCCCCCTCAAAAACAAAAAAAAAATTACCCAATGAGACAGGTTATGATTAATACCAAAAGAAAGAAGGCCCTCACCCTAAGATCACAGGTCCATCCAAATATCAAAATGTTGTTACATATTCAGTTTTATAATCTATACACAAGATGGCATGTTTTTACTTTTAAATTGAAATGAACAATTTTTAAAAATTAGTCCAAGAAGTCAAATATTTGTTGGTCTACAACCTAATTTTGAAAGTCAGAATCCACACTATTCTTTGAAGCTTCAAATGCAATTTTCTGTTCTAATGTTTTCTTGGTTTTTCTTCATTTCATCCCTCCACAAAATAACTTCAGGTCACTTCACAGATATGAGATCTCAACTTTAAAGCAACTTTAATTAAAACTGATGCCAAACAAAGAAGTTACTACATAGCCAATGGACAGTCTTAAAATGTCACTCTACCTGAATAAGCCCATTGGGAAAGATGGGTTTGTGGTGTTGACCTTTAAGGTCAACCACCCAAAGCAAAGACATTCACAGGTGGGCCTTTGTCCCTAACCCCACTCCCACAAGTTTCCTGGAGATAAGATCAGTGAATTGCCACTGGGTAGTTCCCCTTGAGCCTCATATCTTTGTACAGCATGGGCAATGTTCTTAACAGAACAAAACTTGCCAGCAATGACTTCTATAAAGCTACATTCTGCTCTTATAAAGCCAAATTTTCCAGCTACTAAAGAAAATACACTTTTGGAAATAGTGCCTGGCCTTACACTTCTAAGGAATCATCTTTTAATAATATACTTCGTAAGAGAACAATCTGGAATTATGCCCGAAGTGATATTAAACTACCTGTTCCCTTTGACCCAGCAATACCACTACTTGGTCCATTTCCAAAGATAACTAGGGAAGAAGGAAGAGAACCTACATGTTCTAAAATGTTTATAGCAGCTCTACATGTTCTAAAACATTGTAAACAGTAATATCAATATTGTTTTAAAAGTGACTTTAATGGAATAAGTTATTTTTGACTATCATAAATACCCAAACTAAACTATAAGGGAAATCTGAAAAAAAAGATGCTGCCTGTATCCAGAGAAAGAATTGATAAAGTATGTATAGAATGATTATATATATACATATATATATTCACATGTGTATATATGTTTATGTATGTGTATGTGTGTGTGTGTATACACACACACACATACACACATATAGTGTCTAATGGTAGACATCACTAGGGCTGGGGGTGGGAGAGAAGGAAGATTAGAAAAGAAATTTACATGATAATTTTGTTGTATATTTGAAAGGAATAGCAAGTTGTGCATGATAGATTTGCAATTTCATGTACAATCATATTTTTTATTGTGCTATGTTATGGAAATGATTTTTTTATTCCAGAAGTAAAAATTTTTCAATATACTTTGTGCAGCAGCTATTTGTGTACTTCTCTTATCTCCTCCATTAAATTTCAAGTTTTTTGAGGGTGAGGCCCATTTGTTGATTTTATATAGCACTATGGTCCACTAAATAGAGGGCTACACTTGGACTCAGAAAGATCTTTGGATACTTCCTCTAGTGCTTATTAGTTCTTTGAGCCTCAGTTTCCTCATCTGTAAAATGGGAGAAATAATACCTGTAATGCTAGCTTTGTAAGGTTGTCATGTGGCTTAAATGTGATGATGATCATAAAACCCTTTTCACAGCTTAAAAGCCTATCTGAATGGCAGTTACTAATACTCATCTTTGGATCTTGAGCACAGTAAGCAGCCAATAAGTGCGTGTGTAATTTAACTGAAATTTCTGTTAACTCTCAAAGCACATTGATTGAAAAAAAACAGTGACATGAATAATCAACTTAAAATGGTGGAAAGAATTAAAATAATTTGTATTTAGCCTTAGATTGTCCACTACTGATATTTGCATGTGGGGTTTGGGGTGTTGTAGAAATTCACATTTTAAACAAAATAGCAAGACCACACTGTTTACAAATAACTCCAGAGAAAATGGAAAACTGTCCAACTTTCCTATCCCTAACTTTTGGTTTCTATTTCTTTTTTTGTCACACTCCGTTCTAGGAGCAGATAGTATCATGTCTTGGGCTAATACAAAACACCAGCTTAGAGTCTCTTTAAGCTGGTTGGTCCTCATCATCCCTGGAGCTGGAAGGTAGTCAATTTAATTTAAAAGACACTCTCTTCAAGCTCCACCAGTTAGATTTAACAAAGGTCTTGTTTGTCATCAATGGACAAAAAAAGGTAGCAAGTTCAGTATAAATTCCTAAGCTTTTAAATCGTCAACGTGAATAATCAGCTGGCAAATGATGGAGAACTGACTCTATTAGGATCACCGGACCAGTCAAGTCCCTTTGATCAAAGTCCTTTATTTAAAGTCAGTCTCATCCTCCGCTCCAATTTGAAGTTTTTCAGCACTGACATTTTGGAATGGTTATTGTGTGTGTGCACCGTTGTTTCAAGTACTAATCAGCTAGAAAATTCCCTTAGTTCTAAGCAATGAATGATTATTTTTGATTCAGTGGAAACTTCCACTTTCAAAAAAAAGTCATCCAATAAGTACAAGAATTGTTTTGCCAGCAACAACTAGAAAGGGGGGAAGAATCTCATACTCTTTGATATCTTCTTCTCCACCCTCCAAGGAATCCTCACAATGAAAAGATCTAGGTAAGCAACTGTTACCAGGGGTGCTCTGCCTGGGAAAAGATTGGGGAAATGGAGCCTTTAAAATAATGCACATCCATTCAGGGTATTCTCTAATCGGAAAAGCTACCTCTGGAAAAACCCCAATTCCAGATTTCTCTCTTGATGGCATCCTGCATCACTATGGCAAGGCTGAAATGACTAAAGGGAGCTTTGTATCCACCAGTGAATCACAAAAATGGAAAACATGTAACAGAAGGCATGTTTCCAAGTTAGAAGGGGGTGTTCAAAAAAAAACATTCATTGCATGCTCCCTTTATTCTGTTCCCTAACTCCTACTGTCTGATAATCAATTTAAACATTCCTTTCTTTTGTAAGCTATCAGCAGGAGCGAACTGGCAGGAGATTTCTGTGCCAAATAAACTTTATGGTTATCCATCAGCTGACTTTTTCTTTAGTCCTCCCCCCTCTGCTTAAAGCCTGAGGGCCCTTCTGACATTAGACAAATGAAGGAGAAAAGAGGGAGCTGAGGTGGGAGTCCCACAGGGAACAGAGTACCAGTTCCATCCCCAGAATCGAAAACAGTTTCAGCTATAACTCAGATCTTTACTACTAAGAACAACCCATCATACTGTGTGACAAAGCCAAAAGGAGGTGGGGGAAGTAAATTGCTTTCTTCTCTCACTGACTATGTACATGAATTGAATCCTGTCGAGTTTACTCTGACTTCACTAGGTACCAAGTAGTCCTTAGGAAATGATTGTGTTTCGTGGAAGTTAGGATTCAGATGCACATCATTCTTCTTCATTCCCCACCCACCTCCCAAAGATAAAGTTAGAACCACTGAATACTAGTTTTGGAAAGTTCCTTTGAAGTAATTCAGTCTATCCTTACATCCCATGAAATAATTTCTAACTGATGGTAACATCAAGAAAAGTTCATGGAAAACTCATCAATGTCTCCCTGTTGCCCACTGAATAAGGTTTAAACTCTTTAGCTTATCATTCATCTCCACAACTTGATACACACACACACACACACACACACACACACTCACACATACACTTTCTAAACTCACCATATATAGCCTACTCACTACGTATGATATACTGCAACCAGACTGGACTGCTAGTATTTCATCCTTCTTACATATTTTGCATTTTCTCAGCCCCATGCTTTCTTCATATTGCTTCTTCTTCACCATTTAAAATAATGCCCATCCTTCAAAACCCAGCTCAAGCCCCACCATGAAACTTCCTCAGGTTGCAATACACATGTAATTCTTAGGATCATAGAATAATAGCTTTAGAGTCTGAAAATCCTTAGACATTATCTAGTCCAATTCCATCATTTAACAGTGAGGAAACAAATCCAAAATCCAGAATTCTTTCTACTGCTCTATACCATCACCAAATCTGCTTACTATGTCCTATTTTACATTGTAAATAAGGGCAGGAACCAGGGCTAATGTAAACTTTTTATCTTCCTTACTATCTAGCACAAGGCTCTCCACATAGTAGGTGCTTCATAAATATCTTTAATTAAATTTCGGTTATTTGTGTATGCATTTTGGCACTTCTGCTATACAATCAGACCCATAAAAGCAGTGTCCTAAAATGATTTATTTTTCTCTCTCTAGCATCTGAAACAGTGTTCTGCTTATACTCAATACTTCAACAGATTACATTAACTTACCAGGTGGGGCAGTTCTTTCATCAGAGTACATAACAAATCATTCATGTCCTCTCATCCTAGGGGAGCCTTGTATATGTTCTTTCATAAATTCATAGAGGATCTGGCCAGTGAGCAAATGTCTGTCCATTTCTTGGGTTCCAGTAGGGCACTGGAGCTATCAGTCTATTATCACCCATCATTCTCATTTCTTGGATGCCAACTAGGTGGTACATTGAACATAGTATATGACTTGATCCCAAGAAACTCTGAGTTTAGATCTGACCTCAGACACTTACTGGATGTGTATGACCCTGGATGAATGACTCAACTTCTCATAACTTCTATTTGCCCAACTATAAAATGAGGATGGACTTGATGGCTTCAATTCTGAGACTAACTCATTGCCCATCTGTAGTATCTGTTTCAAATGTAGGTACTAAAAGACTACATCAAAGGACTGTCCATATACAATAAGCATTAATGGCTCATTGTATTTTGTTTTTCCAATATTTATTATTAGACTGATCTATCTTGAGTGATCATGACTATCATTGAAAAGTCCCTACAGTGTTCTGGGATGTGGTACAGTCAGCGCATTCACATCCATGAACAGGTACATCCAGAAGACTTTGCCATTGATAGGGTATTGCTCTTCCATTAGGAACCTTGAGAGGCACTCTCCATGATGGTGTCAAACACCTCTCTCCAAGACAAACCTCATCTTATTCTTCTATGTTAATAATTAGAAGGTCATCGAACAGAGTTATCTCTGTGGTTACACTTTTTCTTTTAAAAAATTTTCTTCATAACTTTTGATTTTATGTCAGCCACATTTACCAATATTTCCATTCTCCTCTCAGAGAGCTATCCTTTATAACAAAGAATTTTTTAAGAAGGGAAAACAAGTTAATAAAAACTAACCAACATATGATATGGTCACATATTTTTCCGAAGGAACCTCGTATGACCTCAACATGTGCATTTCTTGCTAAATGATAGCTCATGAGGCTACAGCTTTGCTCTAGAGTCTTGTTTGCTTGTGTTTTTTTTTATTTTGGCATCACCAATCATTAAGCATTTTGAAAGTCACAAAGCTATTGGAGGCCGGAGTGTGGGATTTAGAATCAAGAAGAAATAGGCATATATTTTCTTTAGCGTTTTATGGCTATATGACTTAGAGCGAATCATTTAACCTCTGGTGGTCACCCGGTGACAGTAATAGCTATAGCACCTACCTCACAGGATTGTTGTGAAATTCAGAAGAAATGGCATATGTAAAATGCTTCATAAACTTTAAAATGCAGTAGAGTTGTCCAGAAATGCCATGTGTTGTTCCAGCAAGTATTGAGCTCTCAATCATTAGTGATCTTTAAGTAAAGGTTGGCAGCCAAATGGAGCAGTAGATAGAGCACTGAGCTTGGAATCAGGAAGACTCATCTTCATGAGTTCAAATCCAGCCTCAGACACTTACTAGCTGTGTGATCCTGGGCAAGTCACTTAAACCCATTTGCCTCAGTTCCTCACCTATAAAATGAGCTGAAGAAGGAAATGGCCAACCACTCCAACATATTTGCCACAAAATGGGGTTATGCCAGACATGACTGAAATGAAACACCAAATGGGATCATTTGTCAGTCTTGCTGCACAGGGAATTCGTACTTCTAGTATGGTTTAAACTTCATGCAGTGTGGTAGAAGGAGCACTAGAAAGAGAATAGCTTGATATGGATTGAGAGGACCAAGAGAGGAACTCTTCCAATTGTACCAATGACCAAGAAAAGAGCTTCTAAATAGATCACAAGGACCCTGAAAACAATAAGCTAAACCTATGGGCAGAGCAAGACTGGAGTCTTGGGTCTCAAATTTTAGGAAAGTTACCAACAAGTTAGTGGGTGGCCAGAGAAGAACACCTAAGGTGATAAATGGCCTTGACCTCATCCCATGTGAAGATGGATTGTGGGAACTGAGGTAGTACAGACTAGAAAAAATAAGATTTAAGAGAGACACCATAGCTATCTCCAAATATCTTAAAGGACAGTATGCGAAAGAGGAGTGAGATTAGTTCTACTTGGATATAGATGGTAGAGATGGACAGATTTCATTTCAAAGTAAAGAAAAACTTTCTGATAATTAAAACCAACTGTAGAATGGACTGCACTAGTAAACAGCAAGATCCCTCCCTCACTACCAGTCTTGAAGCAAAGGCTGGATGACCATTTATGGATATGCCATAGAGGGGACTCTCGTGTAGATATGGATTGGACTAGATAACTTCTGAGATCTCCAACCCCAACATTCTGTTTGAGTTTGTGTGTGACTCAGGTTCAAATCTCACCTCTGTTTGACTTTAGGAAAATCACTTTAGTTCTTTAGATATGTTTCTTCTATAAATCTGTTTCCTCTGTAAATCAATGTTTCTTCCTGCTCTAAATTTGATGATGGCCTCTGTGGTTCCTTAGAATCCTTGAGATTCTATGATTCTATCAGTAAAGATGAGGCTGATGGGTCAAGTAGGGGTTGCAAGGTCATAGTCAACATTTTGGGCAATCTCTGCATCTTTTTTTATATTTCTTTTCTCTACAATAGATCCTCTCACTGCTAGAATGGTTCCATGCAATAACATTAATGGCCCCTCCCATAGCATAATTGGGCAGCCAGTTGGCACCATAGATAGAGCATTGGGCTTGGAATCAGGAAGACTCATCTTATTGAGTTCCAATCTGGCCTTAGACACATTAACTGTATGATCCTGAATAAGTCCCTTAACTCTGTTTACCTCAGTTCCTCTTCTGTAAAATGAACTGGAACAGGAAATGTCAAACCCCTCCAGTATCTTTGCCAAGAAAACCTTAAATGAGGCCCCAGAAAGTCAGACACAACTGAAAAAATTCAACAACAGCAAGAACAGTAGCTTGGTTTCTGTTGCTCTATCCTATAAAGAAAACTCTGCTCCAGAATGATGAAAAAAACTGGCTTCATTGAATATAAAGAAAATAACACTAAGGAATATTCTCAGGGAGTCCCTTTCATGTCTTTGTAATCCTTCCTGCAATTAGGCCCCAGGTCAACAGCCAATGAATCTCTACTTCAATTAATATCTCCTAATGGATACAGTAAGAGCACTTAACAAGGGCCTTCAAGCCCTGGGCCTCTAAGAACTCCCCCTCCACAGAGCAGACAACTAAAAAGCAAAGGGTCACAGGAAATGCTTCCCCCACTACCACCACCACTGCGATCACATGTGTTCAAATCTTAACCTGAATGGAAGTGCCCCCAGGGCCAAGCAGAACAAAGAGCAGGAGGTGAGACTTGGAGTCAGGAGGACCTGAGTGCAAATCCAACCTAATAAATTTACTACAGGTGTGATCTTGAGCAAGTCAAAGTTAAATGATTCTCTGTCCGTCAACTTCTTTATCTATAAAATGAGGAAGGTTGAACTCGGTGCCTTCTAAGGTGCTTTTCAGCTCTGAGTCTATGACCCTAGGAGCTTATGAAATCTTCCTGACCTGACATGAAAGGACCAGTGGCATAAAAAAACAGAAAGCATTAGCCTACACAGACAAGATGGGAGTTGAGCCAGGCTGCCCGAGATCCATGTGACTTTCTGAGCAAGGGTGCTATTTATTGTGGGTAGAAATTTATTAACCTACCTACTGACTCCAGTTCAATCTTGTTGAGCCAAAAAGTATTTCTGGCAATATGGAATGTGCATATTTAGGAGAAGGGAGTCAGAGAGGTGCATTCAGACCTATACTGCCTGGATACACTTGGGTAAGTCACTCAAACTTTCTAAGCCTCAGCTCTGTCATCCGTAAAATGAAGAGAGTAATCCTTGTTTGACCTTATCTCATAAATGAGGTAAGGGCTATATAAATGTAAAGTATTTATTAAATTCACACTCAGGTGTAAATGGCTTACCTCTGAGCAGGGTTTGATAGGGGAAAATAAGAATTAAAAAAAAGGCACTGAGAGCTGAAAGGGAGTTGGCACTACATTAGTGGGAAAAGGAGAGACCTTGGTGCTAAGCTATTTTACCAAAGAACAGCCCTAGATATGGATGGGCGTGACTGTCTACTGAGGGTGGCATCTAAAAGATGAGAAGGAAGTAAAGGGAATGAGCATTTACTAAGCACTTACTGGCTTTCAAAAAGGGGTGGTAGTCACTGCTCTTCTGGAGTTAGGTAGGTGGTGTAAGTGAACAGGGTACTGGGGCTGGAGTCAGAAAGATCTGAGTTCAAATAAAGTCTCAGATACATTTATTATCTGTGTGACCCCGGGCAAATAACTTAACTTCTGTCTCCCTCAGTTTCCTCAACTGTAAAATGGGGATAATAATTGCACCTACCTTCCAGGATTGTTTGACAATCAAATGAGATAATGTTTGTTAAAAAGAAAAACTGCTTAGCACAGTTCTTGAAACATAGTAGGTGCTTACCAAATGCTCATTCCCTTTATTTAAATCTCTTTTAGCCTTCTCGACATCGTGTAGCTCTACCCCAGGCATGGTCAGAGTAATGTCATTTCAGGTATCGATCATCATTTCCCCAATCTTCCCAAGTATCCGAGACTGCTAGAACCCAAAATCACTTGGATATTGTCCTCAGGAACATCCCATGGAAGCTAACACTCTCATGCTGGTGCCAAATTAGCTGTCCTGGGGTCCACTCTTTGGGTCAACCTGGCCAGGTGCCCGGCCTCACTGTTATTGGTGGTGTAGGACTGAATAGGGGAGAGAAAAATGAGCAGTGCTTTTCTGCCTACCCTACAGTCTCTGATTCACTGGACATGCTGCAAAAAATCATCGTTCAAGAAACCATTCATGAATGGAATGACTTTTCCCCTCCCTGAGTCTTGCTGATGGGACATCACTTCTAATTATTCTACTTGACTAGTGGCATTTGGCTTCCCACTGACAATCAGAAGAAGAAGGAAAGGAGGGAAAAAGTAATGGGAATTGCAGGAGCAAAACAGCCTTCAGAGGGTTTTATGAATTTCTAGAATCCCCTGGAGGTTGTTTTGACATCAGCATTTGCTTTGTCATGGAAGATAAAGGGATTGCTTTGCTGAAAAACAAACCCAAGCCCTGGTGTCTGAAAGCAGAACAGAAATGGATTATCAAATATTATTCAGCAGTGACTGGCTAGCTGTCCCCAAAGTACCCTGGCATTTGAGTTGTGATTAAAAACCAAATCTTCCCTGACTTGTAAGGATACTCTGGAGCTATTGGTAGGGCAAACTTAAACACAGAGTACAAGGTCACTTAGTTTTTTGATTTGATGGGCAATGGGGGAGGATACCCAAATATCTCTTCCATCAATCTATCAGTGATGCTTGGAGTCAGTACAATCTGAGTTCAGATCCACCCTCAGACTTTTCCTAGCTGTGTGATCCTGGGCAAGTCATTTTACCTCTATCTGCTTTTGTTTTCTCAGTTGTAAAATGGAGATTAAAATCTCTCAAGGTTTTTCTGAGGATCAAATGATATATTTTGAAGCACTTAGCACAGTGCCTGGCACATAGTAGATGCTATTTCAAAGAATCTTGCCTCCTCCTCCTTTTGAGGATTCTTAATAGGAGAATGGGCCAGTCAGGAGGTACCCCAGAAAGGAATGTGTTCTCCCATTACTGCAAGTTTTTAACTTGGGTGACCACTGGTCAGTGATCTTGTAGGAGTGATTTCTTCCAAGTACATGGTAGTCAACATGGCCGTTGAGTTCTCTTCCAATTCTGAGATCCTAGAATTTTTTGACTATTTTCCTTGGTCCCCAGCTTAGGTCTACCAATGGCTCTCTTGAGCTCTGCTCAACCTTATATGATTATAGAGTGCTGGAATGGGATTTTAGAGTCCATCGAATCTAGTTGCCCCTCCTCTCACATTATAGAGGAGGAAACTGAAGCACAGAGAAATTAAGTGACTTGCCCAGGGTCAAACTGCTAGCATATGTCTGAAGAAGGATTGGTTTTCTTGACTCTGAGTCCAGTGTTCTCTCCACTACACCACACTGCCTCTTTCTTCAAGGTTAAAGACGCTGCACAATCTATCGTCTGCAAGACAGGCTATTAACTCGCTGGCCAGATAGGCTTCATACAGTGAAGCCTGGGCTTTTAAAAAATCTTTTCTTATTCACTGTCCTTGGAAATATCTTTGCCCATTCTGCTATCGTCCTGGGAACCAAGAGTTTTCCAATTATGGCGCTCAGGCTTGAGAAGAGCATCTGGCCCATATGTCTTAGGTGACTATAGACAACCTAAAAGCCAAACTGATCAATGAGGAGGAGATCCAAGGTCTGCGCCGGTTAGATATTCCACTTAGAGAAAAGAAGAAACAGTAGCAACAGAAACAAGAAGAAGTGGGCTCAGGACTAACCCTTGTCCAAAAACTGAGGAGCTTCATTCTTGGTCTGCCTTTCTTTTTCCGTGATACTAGCCTATTTCCCTAGCTTCAGTTCTTCAGCACTTTCTATCTCTAAAGGCTATCAGAAAAAAGGTTCTAGAATCAGTCCTCCAGACATTTGTATAAACAAAAGTCACTGAGTTCTCTTTCTTTTAATTAATTTCAAAATTAAATTAAATACTTTATTTTACTTAAAACGATAAGATATCAATGAGGCTGATGGTAAAATATATTTGAGAAGTGTCAGGGGATTTTTGCATTGTTCCTGAAATTCATTTAATAATAATTCATTCAGTTCAATAAGCATTCATGTAAGTACCTACTGCGTTCCAGTGATACAAAGACAAGAACCCAAGAACAAAAGACTGTCTTCTTCCCCTAGGAAATTTACATCCTATGGGGGTAAATGAGGAAGAAGGATAGACAACATGTACCTAGATACAACAACAAGCAAATACAAAATATAGACAAAATAATCACAAAATAATATGGGGTGGCATGAAGAAATGGGGGTCTTTATAGGAGATGAGACTTGAAAGAAGCTAGAGATTCTAAGTATCAGAGATAAGGAGGAAGTATATTCCAGGCAGCTAGGTGGCACAGTAGATAGAGCACTGGGCTTGGAATCAGGAAGGCTTAACTTCCCAAGTTCAAATCTGGCCTCAGACACTTACTTAGATGTGTGACCTGGGTAAGTCACTTCATCCTATTTGCCTCAGGTTCTTCATCTGTAAAATGAGCTGGAGAAGGAAATGGCAAACCATTCCAATATCTTTGCCAAGAAAACCCCAAATAGGGTCATGGAGAGTCACATACAGCTGAAATGACTGAATGACATAATCCAGGCATGCAAAGACACAGAGGTGGGAGATGGGATATCATGTGTACTCATCAGTCCATTTGGGGCCGAAGGTAGAATGTAAGAAAGTGAATGATGTTTATTAGCTTGGAAAGTAGGTGAGAGCCAGGTTTTAATGGGCTTGGCTTTAAATGCCAAACAGAAGAGGGTTTTTGTTTATTTGCTTCTTCCTTGAGGCAATACAGAGCTGCTACATTCTCTTAAAGAGAAGAGTGAAATTTCCAAACGTGTGCTTTAGGAAGATCAATTTGTTCTCTGTCTAGAAGAGAGATTGGAGAGGGTACAGACTTGAAACACTGAAACCAGTTATGAGACCATTATTTAGTTTAATGAAAATAAAACCACGCCAGGTAGGCTCTCTTGAGTGGATGGAAGCCTGTCTTTGTGGAAATAACTCTGGCAAGGTGATGGGTGAAGCTGATGAGTGGAGAGACATAAACATTGCTTTGGAGAAAGCTAGGTGGAACCATGGATAGTGATCTGGACTTGGAGTCAGAAAGACCTGAGTTCAAATCCTGCTTACAACACTTAACATCTTTGTGTCCCTGGGCAAATCATTTAGCTTTTCTCAGACACGGTTTTCTCACCTGTAAAAGGGAGCAAGTAGAAGTATGGAGAGGATCAAATGGCTGTGTTAGCATTGCTGTAGTTATCACCATCATCATTATTCATCATCCAGTCTCTTAATGAGAGAGGCCAAGTAGACAACTTGGGAAGATGCAGATTTCCTAAGGGAACTTCTCTCCCAAGATCATGGAGAGATGATTAAAATTCCCTAATGAATCCCCACTGCTCTGGAGAACAATTCTCCCCAATCAGTGCTTCTACTTTGTCAGGTCCCTGAAAATGAGTCCATCTTTCTCCAAAGCAAGTGTAGTCTCGCTGTGGAGCACAGGATGCCAGCAGAGGGCACTAAGGAACTTTCCTGTTGGGAGGAATTGAGAGCTCCCAAGGCAGGCCAGTCACCTGGGGGGCCAGTGTCAAGACTCACAAATCTAAGTTGCGTGGGGAAGGCCCAACTCTTGCTCCTATTTATACCCACTGGTATTAGAATCCAGTGGGGGGAGGGGAAGATAGAATATTGACTCAGAAGATAATTTGCAGGTGGCAAGTGGAAGCCAGACTTTTAAGGAGACAAAAGTTATGTAGCTGAACTTGGATTAAAATTATAAATAAAAGGAAAGAGATATTTGGGGTAGCAGGACAAGGGGAAAAATCTTCTGCCTTGCCCTCACTGGGCCATGAGGTTCCATAGAGCTCAAATACTCTGGATCCTTTGCTGCTTGTAACCTCCGGCATTGTCTAGGGGCCAGTAGGGAATTACTTGTCACAATTTAGAGAGAAACCAGAAACCAAAGGAAACCTGGAAGGTAGATTGTAGAGAACTGACAATTGCACGGCTGCCCTCAGTAGTGTGGCCTTCTGTTCCCCATTTCCTCCCTTCTCTCCCCAGCCCTCACACCCTTTCCGAGCATCAGCTGGACAACTCAGAGAACAATAGAGTTTTAGAGCTGGAAGGAACCTCTGGCATATATTAGAGAGAACAGCTGACCTTGCAATCTCCTAGAAATATTTTAGACCCTCAAATAATCTACTTTTCATTCATTCAACAAATTCATATTAAGCTTATGAAGACCACTATTTTGAGGGGAGGGGGAATAAGGTATATGTGAAGAAAGGTATTGGGGGAAGAAATACAAAGTTTAAGCCATACATAGTTACTGCCCTCATGGAGTTTATAGTCTAGTAGTGGATCAATAAGGTTATAACTCTAGGGTTTGAAAGGCCTTCAGAAGCCATTGCTTCTCAGAAGTTTAAATCCTCATTACAGAAGTAAGGAAAATGAAATTTAGAGTCCTTAAGAAGGGTAGAAATCTGGAAGAAAGAGTGACAAGTACTCCCATGGCTTCTCAGCCTCCTGAAACATCAACTCCAGGCGGAAGACCATTTAACCAAGGAGAAGAACCATTTTCTCATCAGGAAGGGTTAGAAAGTGGAATTATGGGGTAAGCACCTCCTTGCCTCCCATATAATATTTTACTATTAGGTTTTCCCCCTCTCTGTGGTGGAAAGAACATCGCTCACAAGCCAACCAGCCATGGATGGAGACAGTACATACCACCCTCTAACTATGTGCTTTAGACCATCAGGATTTCACATTTTCTTTTTCCCATTAATTCTGAGTTACACTTTAGATGGTGTGGGTTGATAGCTGGAGGTTTAGAAACCTGTTCCCTGCAAAAGAAAAAAAAACATGGGGAGATTAGAAGGATGTCTGAAGGATAGGGCTGAGAAGCTCTCTGTAGCCCTAGCTGTCAATTAACAGTCTACTGCTCTTTTTATAAATCAAGCCTAGGTGGACAAGAACAGTCCAAAAGGGAGGTTGATTTCATGTGTCTCAATATCTCTTTTTCTTCATCATGGGCTTGCAGTGTATTATCATGAAACTTAGGTGGTCTTTGAGTAAATTCAAACCCAAGGGCAGACAATGGTCCTTGATCCTCGGCAACATTCTGATGAAATGAAGGAAAGAAAAAAGTGCAGATGAGAAGCTCAGAATCCTTCCCCTCCTCCTCACCCCCAAATTCCTGAGGCCCTGTACCATCAAGCCAATGTTCCTGCTTCAGACTCAATAGGATCAAATTCCCCAGTGGTTAAATGGCTCCAGAGGTATACGGCTTTCTGGTGGGGGTGAAAGAAGGGATGGGGGAGATGGAGCTTGGCAGGCTGGGCAGGCTGACAGGAGAGAAAGAAAGCCAACACGTGGATGAATCAGTAGTTGCTGACCCTGGCACTGCTACCATTCCCCATGTAATCAGGATTACATCATTGAAGGCAAGGATCCCCAACTAGTGAATCTTAAATCAACCAGCTGATCTTTAACACTGATAAGATCAATTTCCAGCTGGCACCATTCCACGAAGGAAAACGATCTCCAATTGCCACACCTACTATAGTGCAGATGGCCTGGCCCAAACTTCTTCTCAGGGTCTGAGCTCTCCTATCATAGACCTTATAACTCTATAACATCCAATTCAGGCTGCCTCTAAGCTTTGTGGAGCACCCACAATGCATAGTGCACAGCAACAGCCTTCCAAAGTCGCCCCCATGAGGCATCCTATAAAGTGCTCCTTGGGGAAGTTTAGAAACACACTCTGCTTTGAGCTCCACCACTAACTTGTCAAGTGGGCTGATTTACCTCCATGATCCTCTGTTTCTTCATCTGTAAAATGAGGAAGTTGGGCTAGATAGTTTCTAGGCCCCTCATCAGTTATAAAATTCTGTTAAGTCCTAAGATTTAGATTTAGAGACCTTGGGAATCATCTGATCCAATCCTTTCATTCTACAGGAGAGGAAACCAAGGCCCAGAGAAGTTGGCTTGCTCAGGGTCACACAATAGTGATGATGATGACAAACATCAAATGGCTGTCACATGTATTTGTGGAAATGGACCAGTTTACGATGCTAATTCAGAACTAGGTCATCACCTCTCGACATTGCCAGAGATATCCTTAAAGAATCCAGACTTAGTGACCGATGTTGATTATGTAAAGAAATGGTAGAAACTGTATAATGCATTCCAGCAGACTATAAAAATTAGTACCTGACAATTACCTAGCAAGACATGAACTGCTGGTTAGAATTATACATCAGCAGCTTGCTATATTTCATGGATGTAAAAATGATAAATATCCCATACTACAAATAAAGAGCTCAAAATGTCAACTCATAAACTGGAATGGAATTAGATCGTTATCACAGACTGAACTATTACTCACAACTGCCCACGTGTGCTTGTTGCTTCTATTGTTTAGCTGTGTCCAACTCTTCATGACCCCATCTGAGGTTTTCTTGGCAAAGATACTTTCTCCAGCTTATCTTACAGATGAGGAAACCAAGACAAACAGAGTTAAGGGACTGGGCCAGGGCCATTCAGCCAGTAAGTGTCGGACACCAGATTTGAACTCACAAAAATGAGTCTTCCTGACTTAAGGGCCACTACGCTATTCACTGCACCACCCAGCTTCCCAGCTGTGATGTTGAGCCATAACACTTAGGAACAGGACAGTTTTCTTAATAGATGTTTCTATGTCAAATACCCAGAATTCCCAAGCTACATGGAATGAAAGGTTTTCAAAATATAGATACCTAGAGGAGACCAAAATCACATGAGATCTGATTGAGGTGCACATCCTTTTTGGTATCTTTGTCTCCTGTTGATACTGAGGATGCTCTTGGTGAGCCTCCAGAGGATGTTTACATCCTAATATGTTTATTTGGCTACAAAAAAGCAGCTATTATATCCACCTGTGCAACAGTCCACAGAGCATGAAATATAAAAAAAAAATAGGATAGGGACTTGTCCTACGATTAACTATACAATGTTGAATTTGGACCTGGGTCTTCCTGCCCCTACATTAAGTACTCTCCCCATTATACTATATTATTCTATCTCTCAAGCCAATGTGTTAATATAGTTCATCTGACTCCAGTCCCAGAGCTCCTTCCACTATACTATGTTGTCTGATAGTCTATCGTTCTATCATTTCTCTAACCCTGAGAATAGGAAACGTAGATATGGTTGTTATGAATTGTGCCAAAGGCTAGATCCTCTGGTGAGGCCTATATATTGTTTGTTCAGTCATTTCCAACTCTTTATGACCCCATTTGGAGTTTTCTTGGCAAAAGATACTGGAGATGATTTTACAAATGAGGAAACTGAAGCAAACAGGTTTAAGTGACTTGCCCAGGGTCACACAGCTAGAAAGTGTCTGAGGTCAGATTTGAACCCAGGAAGGTGAATCTTTCAGATCACTCCCCACCCCCCCACACACACACTTTAGCCACTGTGATATCTAGCTACTCCTAAGGCCTGCAGTTTCTGGCTTAAGTGATGTGTAAAGCCAGCAGGGTAGAAGATGTACCAGTGCCAGGACTCACATATCTTTCTACACTTCTCCATCTTGAGAGTTAAGAGGCCTAAAGTGAGACTAAGGAATAAAATAATAAAACATTTCTTTTTACTCCTAACATGCAATAGTCATTTTGTCATTCTGGTTCCTGGGTTCCTAACTATAGGTTTTCTCTCAGTTCTCTTGGGTTGAGCTCTTCTGGCAAAACTTGAGGAAATGTGTCCATTGGAATTTTGAGAAAGTCAAAACTATCTCTTCACTCAGGTTGGGGCTGTCCAAAATTTCACTCGTGGGCTGCATGAGGCCTGCAGTGCGATTTATGTGGCCCATGCAAGCATAGAAATTTACATAAATGCTTTAGTAAAGGAAGCCGAGCTACCGCAGAGCTCTCACTAAAATGACAAATCAAAATATATTGTCTACTGTTTCAATAAAAACCTAAGGTTGGACAGTCCTGACAGTTCATCCAAGGGCTTCCAGACCCAGGCTGAATTTATTCACATAAGGAAGGTATATAAAGTTTTTAAGTATATACAATAAAGCAAAGAGCCCACATACATCATCATGAATGACATTTACCTAGAAGAGGTTCACCAGAAGCTAGCCTTATTCATAGGCAAAGTAGATGGCTGCCTTTCTAGTGTGGTTTCAGGGACACTAAGAAAATATCCTTGTCCCCAAAACATACCTCCCCTGACTCTGGGTCCCTGTGCTCCCCTCAGGAGGGAACAAAACTTTTCATTCCACAATGAGCCCCAAAACTTAAAGTGAGAATGCAATTCTTGGCCATGTTTCCCACGTCTCCACCACTAGATGTCCAGCCAAGATGATGAGGACTATCTTCCAATTTCCTAGACATGGCATGGATACGAATATAGCATGTGCTCCTGTGCTATGTGATGGGTCCTTCCTTTTTTTCCTGGTAACATCTTTTACCCCTTATCTCCCTGAACAATTCTTCATTTGTAATGAGTGGCAGCCTACTTGAGTCTACCATGGCCCTTTCTATGGCCCTTTGGGTGACTCTCAATTCTAATTCTTCAGAGACTGTGGTATCCTCGAACTCCAGGCCCTACAGCTTCACCTGAAGAGTATTATTACCATTAAAAAGATAGACCTTTATTTCAGGGAGAAGCCTAGGGTCACTAAGAACAATCAGAGCCTTGATAGAATGAATTTTGACATGGGGAAGAGAAGAAAGGACAAGTGGGCACCCATGAGCTGTTGTATAGAAGGCAGCCAGGAGAGATAAAAAAGGACATCGGCCAGGGAAGCTGGGGTCCAAAGAGACAAACTTAAACTATTTTTCAAGTTTGCCCAAGGCTTGGGGAGGGACCTTGGAGATCATCTTGTATAGTTGTCTTATTTTAAAGTGGAAAAAACTGAGTCTCAGAGGAGTAAATGACATGGACCAGGTCACACAGCTGGTTAGAGGCAGAAGTGGGGAGAAAACACAGAGTCCATGATTCCAGCCCAGGGCTCTCCCCAACTCTAATAAAGTTATATTGAGGCATCTTCCCAGGGTGAGAGAAGGGTGACAAGGTAGGGACCCCAGGAGGAACCCCCAATATTCGTTTGTTCTCTACCTGCACTCTCACTCCTGAATCCATCATTGTATTAGGTTTCTGTACCCAGCAGCCCAATCTAGGGAGCATAAATAAAACCGTTCCTGATCCCCTCAGCTCCTGGTGCCCTTCTCTCTCCAAATTACCTTGTGTTCACTGTGTATAGATTCTGTATATGCTTATGTATTTCTGTATGTCTTTGTACATTTATATGTTGTGTTTTCTGAGAGAATGTAAGCTCTTTGAGGGCAGGGATTCTTGCATTTTGGGGATTCCCACCCCCAACGCCTCAGATGTGGCTGTTGATTAGTAAATACCTATTGGTTGTTTGAATCATGCATGAGTCAAGTTTTAGAAGTCTGCTAAAAACAAAGCATTGACAAGTAGAAAAACATTAGCTGGATGGCCATTGATATAGTCAGACTGTTTAGAGGCAAATATAGTATTTACACACATAGAACATCATTAAATTACATATTAAAGAAAAATACATGGGACTGAGTGGAGACATCCCCTCCCCCAACTGAATTTCTACTAATTGGGGGAAAGGGAGAGGCCCATTTGTCTGGGAGACTGAGACAGTGTGGACAAGGGCCAGGCTTTCTGATGCTTAGAGAGGAATTTGGCTTAGAGATTTGATTGACCCTTGAGGTGAATGACCTCCAGAAAGCAATCTGGGCCTGTCTCCATGAAGCCAAGACCCTGGACGGAATGTCCACAGGCTGAAGCCACCACCACTCCCCCGGTCCCCTTTGTGGAAACAATAGAGATTCACACAAAGAGAGGCATTTCATCTTGCCTTTAAGAGAAATTCTCCCTATGCCCCTCTCCTCATTATTGCCACCCACTCCTATAAGACTTGTTATGTAGACACTGATGTCCAACCCAGGGATGCAAACACACCCAGAAGTTTCCTAATCTCCCTCCACCCCAGCTGTATCTTAACTGACACCCAAATCTCGCCAAGTAAATTCTTGGGAAAACTTTTGGGCTGTCCTAAGGAAAAAAAAATTTCCAAAGATCAGGCAACTTCTGAAGTCCTGGGAGAGTTCCCAGGATGGAGCAGGGAGCAGCTGGTCTGTAGAAAGGTTGGGATAAAGTCAGGCATTTTCACAACTTTCCTTTGGCTTCCATGATGGGAAACAGTGACTTCAACATAAAAAAGCTTGCAGGGACCCAAGGGCTTGTTCGGGAAATCTCCACTTGAGCTATTAAGATGCCACTAAACAAAGTCTATAGAAGGTAATAGCTCTACTGTAAACACTCAACAAATATTAATTGAGTTGAGCTTGTTAAAGTTGACATAGCATGGGGGAGAAGCACCAACAGAGATGTAGCCTTTGTGTATCCACAGGGCAATTATATAAAAGCACTTTTGGGGAGTTTCCTATGTTGTAGAGTTCATCTCATCCAACCCTCTGCTTCCAAGCCAGACTGTGTCTGAACCAGCCAAGGCCAGAGGCTTAGCTGTCTGTTAAAACACTTCTGCAGAAGGAAATTATATAACCTCCCAACAAACAAACTCAGCTTTTCAAAAATAGAACTCATCCTCTTCCCCCTTAAGTCCAATTCTCTTACAAACTTCCCTCTTTCTGTAGATGGCACCACCCTCTGGCTAGTCACTGGACTCATGAACTCAGGGTCATCTTTATTTGGTGAGTTCTATTAATTCTACATCTGCCGCATCCCTTAAATTTGTTCCCTTCTCTCCACTGGCATAGCCCCTGCTATTAGAATAGTCTCCTGATCTGTCCCCATTCTCTTCTTTCTACCCTCCACACAACCACCAAAACAAGCATCTTAAGCATAGGTCTATGTCCCTCTCTGATCAAGAATCTTCAGTAATTCCCCAGTGCCTCAAAGATGAAAATAAACTCTTCAATTTGACATTTAAAGCCCCTTACAGGAGGAATTCAGGCTACCCTTCCACATTTATTTCACATCACTCCCTTTTACATGCTTTAACCTCCAACCAAACCAGTCTTGCTCCTCCCTAAACTTAACATTCCATTTCTCTCACCTCCATGTCTTTGAACAAGCTGTGCTACATACCTGAAATCTACTTCCTCCCCAACTCTGCTTTTTTTTCCCCTCTGGACTCAGCTCAGGTACATTCTCCTACAGGGAGCCTTGTGCTTGCTTGTCTGAATCCCCACAACTTGCTACCTGGCAGCAAAATATAAGCCCCTTGAGGGCAGGAGCCATTTTCTTTTTCATTTTGCCCTTGTATAGTCACAGATGTACAATAAAGTGTTGTACCGGTAGAGACTAACAAACATCTGACATTTTGAAGCCTCATTGTCAGGAAGCATCCAAACTCTCTTCTTTCAGCTTATGCCTACTGTTGGCACCCTACTGGGGAAGGAGATAACATAGCCAACATTCTCTGTAAAGAAGAAGAATCCTCAAAGTTTGTCACAGGTCTTCCAGGTTAATCACAGTATACCAAAAACGACCAACGTATTTCCAATACCCAGCCAATGGCCCATTTATTTCAGTACAAAACAAAGGAAAAACCACTAAAAAAAATCCAGGTCTTTGGAATGTATGGAATCACATTTCTGCTACTACATACCTACCATTTGTGTGACCTTAGGCAAGCCACTTAAACTCCCTGTGCCTCAGTTTCCTCATCTGTAAAATGATGAGATTCACCTCAACAGCCTGTAATCCTTCAAGCTCAAAAATCTATGACCCTAGAAAGCAATGATCTAACGTCTTTGAACCTGAATTTCCTCATCTCTAAAAGGAGGAATTGGAGCCTGTGATCTGCTCCAACATTCTGAGCGTCTATGACTTGGTGGTTGAGATGTACTACAGTATTTCAGCCAGTCAACTTCATATATCAGATGGAGAAATTGAGTCACAGAATTCAAGGAACTCAGAAAGCATCACTTAGGCAGCAATTAAGCTAGATCCTTTGACTGTTAGCTCATGATTTCCTTGTTTCTATTATTTAACATCTATTAGGCAATAAGCAATGAATTAGGCCCTGGTCTGAGCCCTGTCTATCTCCTCCACATTTGACACAATTCCTTCCCACAGGCACAAGGTCCAAAATCAGGCAGAAAGATAAGAGGGAGAAGGGTACATGGCTCTGAAGCTCAGCCTCTTCCTCCATGAGTAATGTAGGGTTCCCTAATTAAGATCCATCAGAAACACATTCCTCCTCTAATTAGGTCTTCCCCACTCAGGACAGGATCTCTGCTTTTTGCCTTTCTGTAAAATTTTAACAGATCCTGCCACCTTAACCTTCCAGATCCTCACCATGTAATAACCAAAAGGAGAGAAAACAATCAGAATTATGGAATGTTAGAGCTGGAAATGGGGTATTAGAGGAAATAGCTTCTAATCCAGGAGTTCTTCATCTTTTTTTGAATCATGGAGGCCTTTGTAGCAGACTAGGGAAGCCTATAGACCCCTTTTGAGAATATTTTTTTTCCAAGTAAAGACATTTATTGAGAATGATGCCTCTAGCAGGCTGAGTTCCAAGAGGAACCAGCCCAAAATAATGTTTTAAATGCATAAAACAAAACACACAAGATTGCAAAAGGAACCAAATGTTAGTGAAATTAAGAAAGATGCATTTTCCCCATTGAAGTTCAAACTACCTAAAATCAATCCACAGACCCATTAGGGATCTTAGGGGTCAGAGATCCACATACACTATTTTAAGGACCCTTCTTATCTAAATTCTTCCATTTTACAGGTGAAGACCATGAAGCCCAGGGTCACTTAGTTAGTTATTGGCAGATCTGGGACTAGCACCCACATCTCCTAATTCCCAGTGCTATGCTCTTTTCAGAATTTAGGATGGTCTCTTACACATAGTAGAAATATTTGTTGAATTAATCAGAACTGAATTCCACTGAGCTGAACAGAAGCAGGAAGGAAACAAAATAGGCTCTATTAGCAATGTAACAGTTTATCATAAATTACGTAAGAACCTGTAAAGCTGTGGATGGTTTCAGAAGCAAAATATTTTAATGGATCTCTTGTAAAAGGAACCTGCATCCATTAACAGAAAATGGCAGAACAATATGGTAGATGAGAGGAGAGGTGTTCAACCCTCTAGCTCAGAAGAAACTGGTCCAGGGTGGGAAACCTGTGGATTCACAGAGCAGGTACTGTGAAGTTTGGATTCAGTCAAAGGGCTAGACTTGAGGACCTAGAGAGCCACATGTGGCCTCAAGGCCACAGGTTCCCCACCCCTGGACTGGACACTGAAAGAAGAAAGAATTGAAGCTTCGGAACCACAAGGCAGCCCAAGATACCCCAAGTAGGTGGTTAAGATGAATCCTCTGGTACAGAAGTCAGTAGGAATGTCCAAGATGACATATTTTCCCAAATTATGTTCTAGGAAGGGCTCCCTTTTTCTACCTGACTGTGAGCTGCTTAGAATCCTGTGCTCAGTATCCCAGGGTTTAGTAATGACAGGCAAATAGGGTAAAAGGGATGTGGAGGCATGTATGACCCAAGGATATAGAGTTGATTCTGAGCTACAATGTGTTATTGCTCATGGAAGTTGCCTACCTCCTCCTCAAGAACATGACACTGGTATACAGCTCAGCTCAAGGGGAACACTGCCAAGGAGAGTTTGTGATTTAATTTAAGCAAATTCACAACTGTTCCCTGATGACTGATCAAGCTCTGGATTATGCACTTCTACCATCTGGTATCAACTTACCTTTTCTCCTCCTTATCTCCCTGAACTCACCCTTGCCTCCAGCCAGACTAATCTACTCCCTGGCCCCTCAGGCACCTTTAGGGTTTTCCTGCCTGGGAGCCTTCCCCATACTACCTTCCTTCTTCCTTTCCACCAATCAAATCATAGGATCACAGAGTTTGAAGGGACTTCAGGGGCCACCTGGTCCAATCCCTTCACTCTACAGATGAGGAGCCAAGGCTTAAAATTCAGTGATTTGCCCATGGCCACATAGAGAGAAAATAGCAAAAATGGGATTTGAATCCAAGTCTTCTAACTGCCAAACCATTGCTTTTTCCACAATCCATTTCACATTTTACTTCCTCCAGGGAGACTTCCCTAATTGTTCAATTCAATAAACATGGATTAAACATCTACTATGTGTAGTAGCCCCCTGCTAGAAACTAGGGATACAAAGACAAATACGAAAGTCCCTGCCCTCCAGAAACTAACTGTGTACTGGGGGATTTAATGTGCACATATATAAGCAAATATGAAATGTAGTAGTACATGGAAACTTCACAAGAGGGAGGGAGTGCTGATAACTGAAGGAGTCAGGATGGAGCTCCCATAGGTGGTGGCACCTGTACAGAACTTGGAAGGATGCTGAAGTCTCCTTGTCTCCATAAACTAAACTATCCTCACTGGGGTGAGTCTATGTTTTCATAAGTGAGTTCTATCTCTCCAACTTGGCTAGAATATCAAACGGCAGAGTTGTGAAGAAGCTGAGTAATCATAAAGCTTAATTTGCCCCAATTCTGCATGGCAGACAGAATGTATTGTACAATACAGCAGTGTGAGTCAATAAAATGGGCACTATATGCAAAGTTCCTTCAAATCTTGGCTCTGCCATTTAACTACCTCTGGGACTTCAGGCAGCTAGCTCCATAGGATAGGAGTCTGGGAAGCAAGATCAAACCCAGCCTCAGATACTAGCTATATTACCCTAGGCAAGTCATTTAAACTCTCAGACTCAGTTTCTTCAAGTGTAAAACAAGGGGGTGTGTATATATATATATATATATATATATATATATCTGTATGTACGTATGTATGTATACATATATGTGTGTGTGTATAGAGATAGAGATACATATACATATACATATACATATACATATACATATACATATACATATACATATACATATACATATACACATACATATACACATACATATACCTACAGTAGTAACTCTGGCTCACACTCACCTCTTTTCCCCTGGTCAGACCATGTCTGAGTACTGGGTATTGTGTACTGGGCGCCACATTTTAGGGAAGACATTGATAAAGTGGAGTGCATGCAGAGGCGGATGACTGAGATGGTAAGAGGAACAAAGACTTCATCAGATTGGCTGAGAAAACTTGGGGTAGTTAGCCTGGAGAAGAAAAGACAGTGGAGACATGATAATTACTATCAAATAATGAAAGGCTATTATATGGAAGAGAGACTAAACCTATTCTTCTTCATTGTCCCAAGAAAAGAGAACTAAGAATAGTGGATGGAAACTTCAGATTTTGACTAAATTTACAAAGAAATTTTCTATTCATTAGAGTTGTCCAAAAGTGGAAAGGGCCACCTCAGGAAGCAGTCCAATTCCCATTACGGTTGGAAGCCAGATAACCACTTGTCAGAAATGCAAGGGAGAGGGTGCCTATCCAGAGAAAGGTAGATACATAGATAAGCCATGGAGGGAACATTTACGGAGTCCTTACCATATAAGCAAACAATACAGTTCCTATTCTCTAGGACTTTATTTCCTAATGAGGGAAGACAACCCATATAAGGAAACTGGAAACAAACAGGGCAAGGCAGCCTGTGTGGAGGTGGAGCAGACTGGAGAGTGAGCCCAAGAGAAGTGAGAAGCATGGGGCTTCAGATGCTGTGGTGGTTCCTGGCTATGACTCACCAATCATCCAGTCACTCTTAGGATAAGTCATCCTCAGGAGGCAAAGGCAAGCGATGTGGAGGTGGGGCAGACAGACAGGGAACTGGAAGGTGAGGTATGGTTTAAATGAAATGATCTCTGGGATCCTTTGCATCTCTGAGAATTTAAGATTCCATCCATTCCAGTACTTGGTAATGACCAATTTAGGATATTAACATTTGATCTTTTAATAATAGGTGGCATTTATAAAGCACTTTGTGTGTCATTTCATTGGGTTCTCTCAACAGCCCTGTGAGGTAGATGCTGTTATTAGGCCTGTTTTGTTGTTGTTCAGTTGTGTCTGCCTTTGTGACCCTGCAGGCCAACTATCCATGGGGTTTTCTTGGCAAAGATTCTGAAGTGCTTTGCCCTTTCCTTCTCCAGTTTTACGCAGTCGGGGGTTAAGCGATTTACCCAGGGTCATATAGCCAATAAGTATCTGAGGTCAGATTTGAATTCTGGTCTTTCTGACTCCAGGTCCAGTGCTCTATTCACTGAGTCCATCTAGCAAACTGAAGCTGAGGGAAGTTAAGAGCCTTGCCCCAGATCACATAGCTGGCATCAGGGGCAGTTTTTGAACTATCCACTCTGCTACCTAACTGCCTCTTTGTCATCCTTCTCAGTTTCAAGTGAGTTACGATTTTCTCCCTTGACTAAACTGTAAACACCTTGAGGGCAATGAACAGGTTTGCTCCTCTCCATTTCTTCTCCTTCACACTTGTGCTGTTTTCTCCCTTTCTGCTTTTGCTCCCTTGGACTAGAATATTCTCCCTCCTCTTGCTGATTTCATACCTAATCCTCAAAACTCAAATGCCACCTCCTCCAGGAAGCCTTTTCTACTCCTCCCAGTCAGTAATAGCCTCCTCATTCAGACCTCCCATGGCTTCTCATGCACGGTTATCACCATTTGAGTCTTATCCCTCTATATGGCTGAAGATTCCATGAGATCAGTGACTGTTTCTTGTCTCCCCAGGAAACCATCAATTAAACAACACTGGTTGATTAAGCATCTACTATGTGCCAGGCGCAGTGCTAAGCACCAGATGTTGCCTTTACATCAGACAGTACAACAGAAAGTATGCCTGAGGTCCTGAGTTCAAAGCCTCCTTTGCCACTTACCACCTGTGTTACACTGGGAAAGACATTTCTCCTCCTTTGGTCACAGCTTCCTTACCCATAATATGAAGGTATGAGACTACTCAAGGGTTAAAAAACCATGTCCTGAAGATGAAATGCAGGCCACAGTTTGTTTTTATATGGTTTTGAGCTAAAAACATTTCATTTTTTTTTTACATTTTAAAAATACAATAAAGCTTCATCTTAAAATGTAAAAATCATTCTTAACTCTGCTGGCCACGCAAAAAAGCAGGACAGATTTGACTCATGGACCATTTGACTCATGGACCATAGTTTACTGACCCCTAAACTGGATGATCTTTAAGCTCTAAACCTATCCTCCTTAGGAGTCAAATAAATATTTGTTAAATTTGGATTCTATATCCTCTACAGGGTCAGGATCAAGGGCTGACATTTTAATAGAGGCACAAATATTGGCACACCTGAGTGAGAGAAGATTGCTTGGTCCTCAAGCTTTTGTAGAACAGGAACCAGGTCACTCTTAATTATCTAAGGTCAAGGTCAAGTAATTCGATTCGATACCCATTTATAGTTTGCTGACCTGAGAAGTACAAAGTACTATAGGAATTCAGGCGACAGAGAGACAGATGAAGGGGAAGGGAACAAGCATGGACTAAGTGCCTAATATGTGCTGAGCACTATACATTTTGCAAATATTATCTCATTTGAGTCTAAAGACAACCACGTGAAATAGATGCTGTTGTTATGCCCGTTTCACAAAAGAGAAAGCTGAGGCAGAGAATGCAGTTGTTACTTGCCCAGGGTCACACAACTATTAAGTGTCTGAGGCTACATTTGAACTCAGATCTTCCTAACTCTAGGCTCATCAATCTGTCCACTGTGACACCTCACTGCAACCCAGACTAATCTCTGAATGTCTCACAGAAACCAAGCCAAGACTTGGAAAATGGGAAGGATTTGGGTTGGTACAGAAAAGAGCAGGGGAAAGCATTTTAGGAATAAGAAAACATCAATGTGAAAGAAAAAAACACAACAATAGGATAAGCAAAGATCCCAAGACAAAAAAAAAAAAGGACAAGATGTATTCCAAGTGTCCACTGTGGAAGTCCTGAATGCATTTTAGCCAGGGACTACAAAACCCTATTCTGATCCGGCAGGAAGCTGTCACTTTGAATGTTGGTATATGCCCTCTGCCTCTGTTTTTCTTCCTCAGTCTACTGTTTGCCTCTGTCCTGCTTCAAGCATTTCTGGAACCCATATCTCCATGGCAAGGCTGTTGACATCCATCCAATGGCATTGTCAGCCAGGCCATGCCCTAGTCATAACCAAGTTCAAGGTCGGCTATAAAGCACAAGAATAAACCACATCCATTCACCAGGGAGTTCAATATGCAGTGTTAGTTTAATTAAAGAGTATTTGCTCCACATTAAACAGAAACAAACTCAACATTAGATAGAAACCAAATTAAGAAAGGTACTCTGGTATTCAGGAATCATATATCCCCTTCAAAACTAATGATTCCCACAAATAAGCTTTTTTTTTCTTGTTGACTTTTATCTCTCCGAGCCCAATTTGTAGATAAATTATCAAAGCACCCATTACTTTCTTTGGAATGACTTCAAAAGGAAGATTCTTCAGAGCTCTGAGCTATCCATTCAGTAGACCCTCAATACACATCCCCATGTTCCATCTCCAATGTGATGGGGAAAACAGTTCACTAAAATTAATTTATTTCATAAAGAGATTGTCAACCCTTCCAAAAATAGAAAGCACCCATGGGTATTTGAGATAGACAGATTTTGCGAAACATTTTAGGAGAGAAAATTGGAAAATATAAGAACACTGATTCTGATCCCTCTTGCCAACTCCATGACAAAACATCAGGGAATTTAAGCCCACTAAACCAGGGGTGCAGTATGAAATCTCAGACTATCCAGAACATTCCTAGAGAGAAAGAGCTGGTTTGGGAATCATAAGACCAGACTACTAATGCTGGCTCAGCAACTTACAACCTGCATAACTTTGGGCAATTTATTTCCCCTACTCTGGAACTCAGTTTAGTTGTCCATGAAATGGAGGGGTCAGAGCAGATGACCTCCAAAATCCATTCCAACTGCAAATCTATAATTCCATGATTCTCAAACTGTATGCAGTTGGTTATCATGTCCCTTTACTGTTGACCCTCCATTCCCCCTCCATGCTAAGGATCAGAGTAGGACTTTAGTGGGAGAGGTACATAGATTGACAGATGAATAAATAAGATTAGTAATCCTGACCTAGTGTTTGTCAGTGTTGTTAAAGTCCATTTTGGGATTCAGCTCAGTAGGGAGCTCTTCATCACTCTATGGTGATTCATGACATTAGTTTTAGAGATTTCCTCCAAGTCCATCTAAATTTTAATCTCATCACTTCTGAAGATGGAAGGTGGATGGGTGAACCAGAAATGACCTGGTATGTGCTATTGGGTCAAAGACTCCATCAGAAAATGCCCAAGGCATATTCTCTGTTTGGCACAAAGGTTTGATACTGTTTTTGTTTGTTTTAAGCAGAGAAAACACAAGAAATCCAGAGGCTGAGCACAATTTAGAGATCATTAGATAGCAATCTTTGTCCAAGGAAGCCCAGAGGAGGTATCTTACTGAATCAGAAAAGCAGAAGAGCTAGATGAGGAAGGTAAAAAATCTGGCCTTTCCAGGATGGGCAAGCACAACTCAGATATTTGACTATAAAGTCATTGCATGACTGCTGCAACTCTCCCACCCCCCAAACCACCATCATCACTGCATAGATTCATGGCATGGTGGATAAAGAGCTGGCCTTTGAACCAGGATGGCCTGAGCTCGAGCCCCATTTCTGACCCATAGTGAATGTGTAACCCTGGGCAACAGTGACTTCTCAGCTCTCTAGACATTTCTCCAGAACTCAAAGTTGCAAAGGAAGGTGCTGACTTGCATTGGTAGTAGGAGGTTCCCTATTGGAATGAAATCATAGGTCTGATTCTGCTCCTCTACTGCATACATACCCTCTATCTGTATCCCCCTCAGAAAATTCAGCAAGGCTATACTAGAGGAGTAATTTCCTCCTTCTCCTTGATCTCCTTCTGCTCTAAAATCAGAGAATTGATAAACCAAGGCAGGATAATGTTGACCTTAACTGCTCCCAGTGAAAGGGTTAGGTCTTATTTATAGCAGAGTTTACATTTGGGGGCTTCTCTTTTGTTGTTCATTTTTATCTTGTTCATCAGCTTCCCACAGTCATATCCTGTGGCAATCAATGGTCGGCGTCATCTCAGGAATCTATACAACACAGGGACACATGCATAAGCGTTTTCATTTTAATCACATTGGATCCCTTTGGGTCAACCTGCAGAATCATTTTCAGGAATCTGGAACCAATAAAAATGACCCCCAGAGAGCTAAATTTATATTAAGCCACAACTATTCTTTCCCTTCACTTCCAGAAAAAAAATTACCCCTTTCCACCTTCCCTGTTCTTTATCTCACTGAGATGAGCTAAATTTTCTTTTTCCTAAAGCAAACACATCTGTTTTCTCCCTAAACAAGAACACCACCACCCCTACACACACACACACACACACACACACACACACACACACTCAGGAAAAGCAAAGTAGAGCTAGAATACAACAATTGAACTGTGTATCTCCCAATTTACCTGCTTTAGCCTCCTCCCCAATGCCTTTGCATGGTATGAAGGAGCCAGTGTGTTCTTCGGTGCTTTGCTACCAGAGGGCAAGCTCTGGCAAGCCCTACCATGCTTGAAAGAGTTCAGTTATGGGCCTGGTGATTGATGTTTTTCATCTGATGATCACTTTAGCTATATTTGGGGAGGCTCAGTACCAGTTTATTCAAGGAATGATACATTTTTTTTAGCAACAGCTACTTTTTAAAGATTAATAATTTTTTATTTTCTCTACGGCCCATCTTCCCACCCCCATCAACAAAACAAAACAAAATTCTTATAAAAAATAGAAAAGCAAAAGAAATTCTCTCATTGTTCACATCCCCAAACGTGTGTCTCATTCTTCATCTTGAGTTCATCGCCTTCTTCTAAATAGCCTTCTTCATTATAGGCCTTCTGGAACTGTGGTCAGCCATTGTACTGATCAAAGTTCTTAAGTCTTTCAGTTGTTTCTCTTTATAATGTTGTTGTTATTGTATAAACTGTTCTCCAGGTTCTACTCACACAACTAATCATAAAGACCATCTCCTGACCCAAGGCATGGAGGGATTGTGATCTGTAACCACAGATTCTTGAAGTGTTAAATCCTGCCCCTCCACCCAATGCCAACACAGTGCTCTCTATATACATGGTAGTCATTTAATAAATGACCAATGAATCAATTAATTGAATTCAACAACATTTTGCTTCTCCTTCTGATTCCCCCATTTTCTGACCAAAGTACCACCATTCACTCAGACACTCGGATTCACAAGGACATCGATTTAGAAGGAGGAGGGAGCTTGAGGACCATCTACTCTAATGCCCTCATTTTACAAGGAGGTGAAGTGATTTGCTTGAGGTCATACAGCCAACAAGTGACAAAACAAGAATTCAAACCCAGGTCCTCTTGCTCTTCCCACCATACCACACCATTCAATGAATAAAATCAAGGCTGGGTTGGTTTTTTGATTTTGTTTTTTAACTTTGATTCTTCTCTCTCTCTCTTATCTCCTACATCCAATCAGTTGTCAAAGCCTATAAACTCCGTTCTGTTTTCAAGTCCTATAGAGAGGGAATGAATGAAAAAACAAACATTCACTAAGCCCTAACTTACCATGTGCTAAGCACTGGAGAACCCAAATTAAAAAGCAAGGATAATCCCAGCCTTTAATAAGGGAAGACAACTCAGCTGGAGGACTAGGGGACAGGGAAGGAGTACTTTGGTCCAGAAAATTACTTGAATGGTGATTGTAGCCATAGGAAAAAGCCAATCAATTCTAAATCATACCACTTCTACATGAACAATATTTCTCTAACTCTTCCCTATTCCCACTGTTAACACCCAATTATAGCCCTGAACTCCCCACCCACCTAGACCATTGCAAGAGCCTACTAACTAGTCCTCTCCCCTACAGTCCCTCCTTCTTCCAACATACGCTTCATGCCATTGTCAGTTTTGTCTTCTCTGGGCGCAGATCTGATCATGTCACTTCTTCGCTCAAAATTTTTCAGTGACTCTATGTAGTCAACAAATAAACTATACATTTCTTAGCATGGCACCTCAAGGCCCTTCGCAGTATGACAGTTTACTTTGTAAACTTGATTTCACACTTCTCCTTTCCATATAATCTACATTCTAGCCAAACTGAACATCCCCAGACATATCCTTCAATCTGCCAACTCCCATGCCTTGAAAACTCTTCCCCATTGAAATCCTACCCAGCCTTCAAGACCCAGCTCAAATGCCACCTCTTCCTCTTCCTACTACTTGGAGTCACAAATCATTTTTCCCTCCTTGAATCTGACATGGTGCCTTTTACTTTTTCTTATACATTTATCATGCCCCACTTTTTATTACAGTTATTTACATATATATCATCGCTCCATAAAATCAGGGGTTGGATTGATGACCTGTAACATCATTTCTAGCTCTAACCCTGTGATCCTATCATCCAATTATCCCCTCTCCTGCCAACTCCATAACAGCAGAAGGACCCAAAGAGGAGCTTAGAGGACAGAGATCATACTGTATTTATTTTTATGTGTCTCCTCGAGTCTTGGGCTATGCTTTACATAAAATAGGTGTCGAATAACAGTCTATTAAATTGAATTCACCAACTACCATATGCAAGACTAGGTACTATAGGGTACAAAGAAGGAAATAGTCTGGCCTAATGAAAGGAGCAACACCATGGATAGGCATTGTTCACAGAGTTCTCTCAGAGTGGCACGATTCAATTGACCATATCCTATACATGGAATCGTGCCTAAAAAACCTCCAGCCAATACTAATAAGCTGCTTGACCCTAAGCAAGCCACTTAATGTCACTTAATGCATCTCTGTGTCCTTGTCTGTAAGATAGAAATAACATCATTTACCTCATGGGATAGCTGTGAAGTCCAAAAGAGATAATATAGGTAAGGTATGTGAAAAACCTTAAAGGACTGTATACATATAAATTATCAGTATTATTATTATTATTATTAAACTTGTTATTAATTTATTAATTCGTTCAATTTTTATATTATTTATTTTATCATATGTGTTTTCATTTATGTATTTATTTATTATAATTATAATATTACAAAAATGAATAGCATGTTCCCTATTGCTCTACTAAGACCATAGGATCATAGATTAGAGGTGGAAGGGGCCTTAGACCTTAGACTCGAGTCTAACTTGAGGCATCAAGAAGGTAAATTACTTGCCCGGGCTCATACAGCCAGTTAAATTTCTGAGGCAGGATTGGAACTCACTTCTTCCTGATCCCAAGTCCAACACTCTATCTCCTACATGACCTACTAAGCTCCATTTTGGTTCCCTGCCTAATTTCTTTTGACCTTTCCTTGACTAGTTTTTGGTCCTCATTGGCATAACCAGGCCTCCTTCTCCCAGCTGCCCTTCTACACTCTTCTCAACAGTGAGAGGTGGAGGACAGCCCGAATAGCCTCCCTAGTCTCCCCCTTTCCTGCCATGCCTCTGTCATCTCTCACTAACTGTTTTCCTTTCTGGCTTAAAATATTACTCTGAGGTTTCAGGGTTTATTGCTCAAGCCCCTAAACCTACCACACACAGCCTAAAGCCTGGAAATTATTCATTTCATATTTTCCAAGTTAAGCTGTCAGGCAAGTGATTTACCCATGAAGAGTGGGCTGCTGAGGCCGCTTTTCACAAGGATGTTTAACGGATACGCATATAAATGCAGGGTTTTACCCTGGAATGTGGCATGTATTTGCATGATGGTCTGTCTAACTGCTCCAATGGGGCCATTAAGATCTGCTGGATAAATAAATATGCATTTTGAAAATGACTTATTTACCTATTTAAGTGATTAAAAGTCTATTTCAGGCCAATAATCTCAGTTCTGAAAATGCTTTTTATACAATGTGTGTGGTATGGCACATCCCATCCCTAACTGCTTCCCCTCCCTGATATGCACAGACATCTGACAGGCCTCTGTGGTTCTCAAAGTGGGCTGTAGCAACAAACCTTCTCTTTCAACCTCATCCTTCTCACTGGTGCTTTGTTCTGCCACCCAGTCTCCGGACAGACACAGCCTGTCTATTGATTGTAGAGCAGCATGGAATGAAGCCCAATGAATTCCATTCAGTCCTGGCATGGTAGGGAGAAAAAGGAGACAAGGTCCCAACCTTTACTGAGACTCTAGTCTATTGGGGGAGGCACAGGCTCCCTCAGGTAATTCTAGATCAGATAGAGGAAGGCAGGGAGTTTCTGACCTCTTGGGAGAGAGGTGATCCCTGCCATTTTCGAGACAAAAGTTCTGCATTTATGTGCATAGCCTCAAACTTCCTTGTGGAAAAAAAAAAAACTCAGCAGCAGCTATTCTTCAGGGAGTTCATGGTGTGATTAGGTAACACATACACACACACTTCGAGTGACTCTTCACTTGACCTCAGGGAGCTCCCAGTCTGCATCCAAATCCAAAGGATCTAGGGATAATAGATATAGATCTGGCCAAATAATGCAACCCTCTCATTTTGTAGGTAAGAATTACTCAGAGAAGTAATTTGCCTGTGGTCACAGAGCAAGTAAGTTCCAGAGGTAAAATCTGAAAATTCTTATTCAAAATCTAAAATCTAGAACTCTAATACAAAAAGCACTGGCATTGAAGTCAGAAAAAGTTGCTTCTCAATTCTGACACATACCAGATGTGCAATCATGGGTAAGTCACGTTCCCTTTCTGAGACTCAGTTTCCTTATCAGTGAAATGGGGATAATCATACTATGTACATCACAAGGTTGTTATGAGAAAAGGGTTGTAATCATAAAGGCATTATATAAATGTGTCACTGTAGTGATGGTGGTGGTGGTGGTAGTGATGGTGATGATGATGAAAGCAAGGTGACTGTTTTCCCAGACCTCTTTATCTCAGGGGAAGACACAGTCTTCATTCTTGATAATCTCCCAGTTTAATCGGGGAAGCTGGGTCCTTATCACCCTTCCTTAGACCTGGGACCATTTTCATCCAGCAAACAAAGAGGTGCTGTTTCCTCCAATACCTCCAACACACAGGTATGCAGAGGAGAGGTAAACAGCTGCATTAAAACAAAAAACAGACTGGTCTGTTATGTGTGTGCAAAGGGCCAGAGAGGCATCTGGTGGCTGCTCAGCTTCAGAGACACCCTCCCACGCAATGGTGAGGCTGTAGGATTTTGCTGGCATGGTAACCACAGGAAACACAGGGGAGTGGGAGAAGTGTGCACACCCTAGCCTGCTGGTGCATGCAATTGCCACCTTCTGGGATTCTGACAGGATTGTTGGAAGATAGGAGGACAGAGTGGAAACATTCCAGTAGGACCATAGAGAATCAGGTTTTGTCTAGTAGAGGAGTGGTTTATAAGGTGGAGGTGTGTGTGTAGCATAGGGTCTACCCTTGGTGAAGTCAAACAATCTCTGATGCTCCCAGCCTGGACTTTCTATGTCTTCTTCCAGACAGATGAGAAAGCTGAAGCTTGGAGGGGTCAAATGAAACATCTTGGTCTAAACAGCTACAAAATATCACAGCTGGGATTTAAACTTAGATCACCTGCCTCCAGGACCCCCATGCTTTTCAAAACACCAGGATCTCTCATGTCTTAAGGACATCAGCATGGGAAGTTCAGGACTGCAGCAGATGTGGTCAGCAGCTGGTACCCTTTGTGGTGTTGCCAGGGTAACAGGACTTCCACTGATAACCTGGAGAACTTCTGTCCCTGAGTGAGGGAGGCAAACTGGAACAATGTCAAAAACAAATGAAAAATGAAAAATAGAAATAACAGGAGGGAAGAAGGAAAAGGGTACATTGATCAGCTTTCAGTGATCTGTGCCAAGCTGAGGGTTTCTCTGTTCCCCAGATCCTACCTGAGGAATGGCCCTGAGGAGGATGCTTCATCTCCCAGCCTGCACTGGGGGCACTCACATTCCCGATAAGGGAAGTCTCCTGGAACTGTGTCCTACAAGGCCCAGTGGGTCTTGGCTTCTACGGTTCCCCAGATGACACAATCCCTCCAGTTATACTTACATTATCCCCTCCATCTTAAGTCCTTCACCTCCCACAGCAACTCTTGGTGCAGAGCAGACCCTGAGAGCAAGCTCCATTGGCTTCTACAAGGCCTCAAGCGTGATATTGCCAGCACTAGACTTGGAATGAAGAAGAAATGAGTTCAAATCTTGCCTCAGACCTTTGCTAGCTGTGCGACTTCGGGCAAGTTACTTAACCTACCTCAGCCTGTCTCCTCATCTGTTTAAATAATAGCACCTATCTCGCAGCACTGTCATGAGGATAAAATGAAAATTAAATGCAAAGACAGATGAAATTAATATACGTAAATTGCTTTGCAAAATTTAAATCTCTCTATAAATTCTAGCCACAATTATTGTCAATGCTGACTGTCAATTGATTGATCAATCCTATCTTGTAAAATTCACATAACCCAACCAATCAATAAACATTTATTGAGTACTTACTCTGCGCCTAGTTCTCTGCTAAGGTGGGGGTGAGGAAGAAAAGGGGAAAGGGATAGAAGAAAAAGACATTGTCTCTGCCCCCCAGACCCTAAAACATAGCAGACAAGATACAAACACCTGAAAAATAGACAGTGATGAATGAAATCATTATTTTATTAAACGTTGGACTCTGTGTTAAGACTGCAAGTGATACCAGAGTTGAAAGAAGGGATATATAATAGAGGCCATAGGATCATAGATTGGAGCTCAGCCTCAGAGGTCATCTCCAGTGGGGTCAAACTCAGAAAGAAATGGATCCCTGTGGGGTATATATTGACTAAGAAAACCTCAAATTAATATTATCTATGTTGTATTATATTTTTATTTGTTTTGTTAAACATTTCCCAGTTACACTTTAATCTGACTCCCATTGCGAGATATTTTGCGGCCAATTTCTGGTCTGCTGTGAGTTTGACTCCTCTGATCTAATCCAGCCTCCTCCTTCTACGATAAGAAACATAGACTATTTGTGTCCAACCTGTGGTAAAACCTTCCAAGCTCAAATTGGTCTGATCAGCCACAGTCGGACACACGGTACCTTGACCCCAACATAGTGATGCCATTTTGGTCCTCTTCAGGAACAAAGGATGACAACTACAATGAGGAAACTGAGGCCCAGAGAATTGAAGTGACTTGCCCAAAGATACACAAGTAGTAAATTACAAAACCAAGATTCAAATGAGGCTTTTGAATTTAGAACCAATAATTATTGCTCTACACGAGCAAGAAAGGCATCATGAAGGACATGAAGCTAGAGGGGCGGGTAGGGTTTGGATAAGCAGAGGAGAAAAGAACAGCATTGCAGTCTGGCATAAACCAAGTTGTGGATGAGCACGAAGTGGGGGCAACACCCCCTCCCAAGCACATGACTCTGAGCCACTTAGGAAGCACACAGCCCTAGTGCTGGTGAAAGCTCCACCCCAATGTGGTTCTGCCTATTCCTAAGCTGAAGCAGCCTTTCCATCTAAAGCTCTCATTGTAGCTAGTGGCAGAAACAGCTTCACAGTGAAAGGTCCAGGCTCCTCAGGACACAGGCTTTCTATGGCAATGACCAACTCTAGCTGCAAGCTATGGCAAATAGAGTCACTATGCCTCCTGGCAGCTGAAGGTTGGGCCCTAGCTTCATGTAAAGAGGCCTATCCCTCATCTAAGCTTAACATAGAAGAAACTTCTCTTTTCTCCTAAGGCCCAAGCCACATTTACTTTCATATTTCTGTTCTATGCACACACACACACACACACACACACACACACACACCTCAGACACTCTAAAGTCATCACAGCTTTCCACAGCTGGCTTCAGACCTCCTTGTTGGACCCACTAAGGAGATTTATGCCATTTGTAGGGAAGGCTTCCACCTGTCCAAGTCTACCTGAGCCAACTCATTTAAGAGTGAAGGGCAATCAAGTGTGACAGATATTACCACTTCCCCAAAACCCATTCAAACTCTGTGAGCCTTGGCTCCAGAGCTGGCTCCTGCCCCCTCTCAGTGTTATCACTTAGATAATGGCTCCAAAAGAATGATGTAAGAAGGCATCTGACACCTCAAATCAGAATGGACATTTTCCCAGAAAGCTCAGATGGCTGGTGTTGGGGGAGGGAGATGAAGATGGAGAGGAAGAGGTGGAGACAGGGGAAATGGGAGGAGCAGTTCTTTCTCTCTTACAGCTTACTATAACACTTTTCAGCTGTCTCACTGCCAAGTTCTTCTTTCCCTAGTCTGTGCCCCACCAAGCCTCAAAGACTGAAGGTCAATGAATGGAGTAAGGACCTCTGAGAGAGGCCACCCCCATATCACATTCTGCAAAGTTTCTTAAAATATTAAACTGGCACATTTTCATGTGAATGCACCAACTAAAGCCACTGGTCTCCTAAGCCCTTCTGAATACTCAATTTTTAGAAGTTCAACCTACATTGGACTAATAAGTTGAACTACAGTTTCTGTATCTTCCTAGACAAAATCCTAGCTTTTCTCTGCCTTAGTCCTAAGCCCCATCCTTCAGAAGGGTTGACTTGTGTATAGAGATAATATCATTGCCCAACAGTCTTCACAAGGACTTGACAAAAGTCTTGTCATGAGAACCACTGGGATTTAATAAAAAGAGGCCAACCTCAGACTCAAGAAAATCTATGTTCAAATCCATGTTGCCTCTGATGCCTCTGATAGATATTGGCATGTGACCCTCCTAACCAACTCATTTAATTTCTAGCAATCTCCAGGAAACTCTCAAACTCTAAATTAAAGAAGTTTTGCTGATTTGCTTTTAGAAAGAGATTTTCATCATTAGTATTGCATTCATCAATGCAATCACAGGCATAACTGCAAAAAAAAGGGGGGCAAGAGGAAAAGGAGGGATGAGTTTGGTGGTCCTGGGGAGAGGTGGGAGGAATCATTGAAACAAAAGTTATAGTGAAAGGAAACTACTTATTCAGAAAAGAATGGAAAACTTGTATGAACTGATACAAGGTGAAGTAAGCAGAACCAGGAAATAATATACACAATGACCAGTACAACAATGTAAATAGAAAGATTTTTTTTAAATCCTGAATACTAGGTAACTATGATGACTGAGCTAAGCCCCAGAGCGGATATGAGAAAATGTTTCTTCTTTCCTTCTGCGCAGAGTCACTATGGATGTGAAATATTGCATGCATTGTCAGACTGGGTCAATGTGTTTTTTAGTTTTTTTTAACTCCCTCCCCCTTCTTTCTTTCTTATTCTTACTTACAAGGGATGACTCATTAGTTTGGGGAAGAGGAAGGGATGTAGTTAGAAATGAAAAGGATGTGAAAAACAATAAAAATTAAAATTAAGAAGAAAAAACAGAGAAAGAAAATCCATGGCTTAGCAAAATGGCCTTGGAGCTCTTTCACTTGCCCAAGTGGATGGAGAAGAAAGCCAAGAGTCTGACTTCTTCAACAATGACCAAGCCAGGGCACGGACAATGACACCATCCTTGGCAGGAACATTCCTGATAGCCTGGACCCAGTGGTCTCACTATAAGCAGCTGTTGATGGGTCTCCTTTGGGAACATGGGGAAACAGTGTTCTTTCTCCAGAGGTCTCAGCTCAGAGCTAGGAAAGAGACACACTTGAGTTCTGAGCCCACCTGTGACGAAACTTCCCTGCGGAGAGCTCTAATGAGTCATTTCCACTCCCCAGCCCCCTCCCCCACCTGATAAGTGAGTCTCCATCCTTTGTCACAAAGGGAAGTGTTTGGTTTGGTTTTTTTCCTGGTGATTTAATATTTATATATTCACCACTTGATGTAAGGTGGGAGTGGTACCTTTTCTACCAGGAAAAACCAGGTGCTCTGTGACTCGAGTAGAAAAAGGATTTGATAATGCATCCGTGAGAAACTCATTCAGAGCATTCTGACTATGGCTGCCCTGTTTTTGTAAAAAGCTTACCATTGCTTTTTGCTCATCCACAGCCATCATATTCAAGGCCCAAAGCTCACTTCCTCCAAGGAGCGTTCTCAGACTAACTGCACTCCCATTCTCATCCCTGTTTTAGTCCTAAGCTCCAATGTGGGCAACTTAGATTCAATTAGGAAGCAAAGTGGTTTCCTGTGCAAAGAGCAGAGGGCTAGGGTGGAAATCCTCCCTCTGATCTTCACCATCTATGTGACCTGGGCAAGTTCCTTAAGCTCCTCTGGTCAAAGTTTCTTCATCTGTTAAATGATATTGGACTAAATGGCCTCTGAGATCCCACCCCACTCTATCCGCCATCTTAGTTCCCTGCATTTGTTCATGTGCTGTTTTCCTAACAAGCATTTCATATGCTGCCTATTAATTCCATAAACATTTGTTAAAGCATTTACTAGATGCTAATACCTTTCATTCATTCATTGATTCAATAAACATTTATCAAGCACCTACTCTATGCCAGGGACAGATGATGCAGCGGATAGAATGCTAGGCTTAGAGTAAGAAAGACCTGAGTTCAAATTCAGCCCCAGACACTTGCTAACTGTGTTACCCTGAGCTTGTTTACCTCACTTTCCCCATCTGTAAAATGACCTGGAGAAGAAATGGCAAACCACTCCAGTATCTTTGCCAAGGAAACCCCAAATGGGGTCACAAAGAGTCACACATGCCTGAGATGACTGAACAACAACACTTTGTGCTAAGCAAGCCCTTTAGGATACTCTGTACTGGGAGAGACACAAAAATCAAGGAAACATACTCCTCGTCCTTGAAGAACTTGTAATTTTGTTGGCAGAAGGGGTGAAACAAGTCATGTACAAAAACCAATGTGATAAATATTAAAATATAAGTGTGAAAGAGAAATAAAAGGTGCTATGAGATCAGATGAGGAAAAGACCTCTCCCAGGTGAATGTATGGGGAGGGGTGTGGGAGTACATCAGGGAAGGCTAGGGCAGATAGTTGACACTGCAGATAGAGTGTTGAACTTGTAATCAGGAAGATCTGAGTTCAAATCCTACCTCAGACACAGAGTAGTGGCTTCCTTCTACCTCAGTTTCCTTATCTGTAAAATGAGGATAATAACAGTACCTACTTCTCAGGATTACTAGAAGGAACAGATGAGATGATAAATGTAAAATGCTTTGTAAACCTCAAAGCACTATATAAATTCTAGTTGTTGTTATCATCATCATTATCCCCACCACCAACATCATCAACATCATTATCATTATGGCTGACAAGGTGTCATTTCAGCAGGACTTTAAAGGACAGGGATGGGCTAGAGAAGGTAGAAAGGTAATTTTAGGCCCAGTGAGCAGTGTGAGGAAAAGTACAGATTTGGGAAAGTTTGTTCTGGGGACGTCAGGCAGACTGATTGAGCTGCACAGAGATGATCTGATCAGGAGACTACCTGATGTGAATTAAGCTGCAAAGCTAGGTTGGAGTCAGATTTTGGAGGGCCTTGAGTGCCAGCATAAAGAGTGGAGGCTTTATTTATTTGGTAGGCCAAAGCCTGAGCCACTTATCATGATAGAAGTCCTTCTATTGACAATCTAAAACCGTACTGGCAAGATTAAATGTAAAAGAAGTGAGATAGGAGTGGTATTTGCAGACATGCTGCCTAATACGCTGCTCCCCAGACAGAGAGCGTCTGATAAATACTGCTAAGTGAATGGCAATGCCCTCTCAGGGTGTTATTGACTGCAGCACTTGGATGGGCTCTGGCCTGATATGGGAGATGCTGGACAATTTTTCACCTCCATTATGTTACCAGAAACCAACCCAGAGTCCCCTTTTTATATTCCAGTAAGACCAGAAATTCAAATTTTCAGCTGTACAGACAAGTGCTACTGAAGCACCAAGTTTTTCCAAGCATGCAGTAGTGGAGAGCAGACTTGTCCGGGAGCCAAGACACACTTGACTTCAATCTCCTTTCAGAAACTTAAGCTGTGTAAATTCTTTAAGCCTCAGTCTCCTCATTTGTAAAATTCTGTTAAGAATGACTGCACCCCATCTATCACGGGGGAGAGGCAGTTGTAGTGTTGGGAGCAAAGTGCTGTCTAAATCTTTGAAATACTATAGAAACATGAGTTAGTATCAAATTATCAGGTAACATTTGTCTGAATAGCATGATTTTGGAGGCAATAAATGAAGGTTTTTTGCCCAAAAATATCTTCCCTCTATGCCTATCATTGTGCCTGAAATTCTATAATTAGAAAATGCTTTATTTGGGCTTGACAGCTTATCATCTCAAGGAATCTCCTTTTAAAATGGAAAAAACACTTGGAAGGGAAAATACGTCAGACTGATATCCGTGATTACATCCTTCCTTCCTTCATTCATTCAATGAAATATCACTATGTGAGCGAGGATCATAGGATTTAGACCCCAGAAAGGATCTTAGGAATCATCTAATCAGACCCCCTCATCTTGCAGAGGAGGAAAATGAGACCCAAAGTAGTTAAATGACTAACTCATGGTCATGCAGAAAGTAACTGGCAAAGATGAAATTTTAACCCAGGTCTCCTTTCTCAATTATTCACACCCACTATGTACAAAGAACTTTCGGAATCCCATGTTCTTTCTTATAACAAGACACAGTGTTAGGCATCGAGAGAATAAAAACACAAGATGCGTAGTCCCTACGTTCATAAAGGTGATGACCTGGTAGACAGATTTCTCAATGAAACCTATGATTGGCACCTTGGGGGAGGAGGGACTGTTGAGCATGGAGAAGGGAAAGGGCTTACAGCTTAAAAAGGGAGAATAGACTGAAACAGAAACTGGCTCATCCCGGAAGACTTAGATCTGAGAATACAATATCAAAACACTTCAACACCTTCATTTAACAAATGAGGAAACTGAGGCCCAGAGTCATGGAGGGAGTTAATTAAAGACCCATTATTAAAATCCAGGTCTCCTGCTCTTAGCCTGTTGCCTTATGCATTATACCAGCTGCCATTTCAGGACATTGCCCATGATATATCCCTAGCTAAAGAGTCCATGGCCACCACTAATGGCCTTCATGATGGCCTAATGGTTCTTTCCGTTCACCCTTCCCTGAATTTTTCTCTTCCCTGTTGTGGCCTCTCCAATGCAAACTCCTAATGCCTGCATTCATTTGGCCTTGCCAGTGAACAGGAATAATTCAAATATTTTACATTCAGAGACTTGGTCCCTTTGTGTCTCGCCAGCAAATATGAGGAAGAAACAATTTTTGGATTCTGGTTTCTTCTGTTTATTATACTTGCAAGAGCATTTTAAAAATATTTAGATATTAAAAGTCCACAGAAGACATGTTTACATTTCTAAAATCATAACGAGAGGATTTGGACTTTGCCCAGAGAAGATGTTTTGTCCTTTGGACTGAAAATGCCAGAGGCCTGTTCCTGAACAGTCACGATTCTGATTAGTGACAAGTCTGGAGTAACCCCAATGCCTGAGCAAAGAGAACTTTTTGTTATTGGTTCTATGGCCATTAGAGGGATAAATGTTGCTAAAGGGTATGTGGGGAGGAGGGTAGTTTCTTTGGAATTTAGAGAAAGGAGAAATTACATATTCCTAAAGCTGATTTATTGACTGTGGACAGAGCGGGATAAGGCATTTGGATAATCTCGGCAAGGATTAAACCATTTTACACTCCCCTCCAACCTTACCGCATCCAAAAAATGTGTTATTCTCCACTAGAAGTTTTGAATCTTCATTCTAAACACCAAGGACTTTGACTTTTTCAAAATAAACAGCTGCATGTCACAAAGAGCAGAGTTTTATGGTATTTAAAATGACCCTTATAAAGAGCCGTGTTAAAATTATTCAGTGTTGTGGACCACACCCTTTTCTGCCTGTCCTGTGGCAGCCTATTCTCCATCTTGCCCACTCCTAAGGTTTCTGCCTATGGACTCCGGTGAATTTCAATCCACTTTGGTTTTCCTGTCCCACCTTATTCCTGAGTTTTATAAACTGCAATGATGGCATACAGTTCAACAGACCTCCTTGGGGGCAAATGCCTTACTGAAATCTAGATATATGTGAGTGTGTATTTGCCTTCAGAAGACATATTCAGTGTTCCCACCCCTGACACTCAGTCTCATGGGAACCAAAGGAAAAACATACAAGTGAAAAACACAGCGGATTAAATTTCCATTAAGGTGACTGCACAGTTTTCATTTTGCCTTCTGCTTGTCATCTCTATCCAGGGGATCCAGTGGTTTCTATGTTTCATTTTCCCTCAAAATGTTGTTCCCCAACCCCACCTACCCCTTGGTTGTTGGCATTCCATACCTCCTGACTCCTCTGAAACAATACCGAGGAGTTCCAGCTATGGATGTGGAGCCCCCAGCTCTTTCTATGGGCAGATTATTTCAGGAAATAGGACAGCAAACCAGAGGTATTAAACACACAGCCCACACAAGTCATGTGTGACCCACAACACTCCAAAGTTTGGTCCAAAGCAGATTAAAATATAATTGGAAAATATTTAACAAAATGAATAAAAATACCGTAAAACATAGAGTAGCAATATGTCTTAAAACTAAGTCAACATGGGGCCTACAGGGGTCCTTATGTACAGTTTGATGGCCACTATTTCTAATTGAGTTTGACCCTCCCATATTAGACTATGCTGCTGGAGAGATAATACAAGTTTGTTATTGTTGGCCAATGATTTCAAAGTCCTTCATTGTCCATTTTGCCCTCTCATTTTCTCCTGATGATGGAAAAGTAAATGAGCAACATATCAGCACTAAGATTCCCCATGTGGGTCATTGGTAGAATGTTTTGAGATCCTCGGAGGGGGAAATCCCAACATAAAGAACAAGGGCCATCTGCTTTTGAATTGACCTAGGAGGTAGATTCTGAGGTCCCTTCCAATTTCTGTGATTCTCTATGACAAGAGATAATTAAAAGTAACTTCTTTTTGCCTGCTTCAGATAAGTCCCATGCCTGGAATTGTCCTTATTTGGCTACATTCCTGCTCTAATTGTGGGAGGGAGGTAAGGAAAAAAATCCCAATACTTTAAGCATTTAAACTTCAGGGCTATTGGGAAATTGCCAAATTCTTTCCAAATTCAAGATGTATTAACATCTGACACTAAAAATAACATCTGACACCCTCCAGTTCTGTAGAGCATTTTTGAATGAGAAATGCTTGGGAGCAGTCAGGGCTAACACTCCCACAGTAAAATGAAAAGACTAACCTGTAGGAATGCTTTTCCACCTGCCTTCCTCCATATCACTTGACTGATTCACTCAGGCATCTGCAGGGAGAAGGTGACCAGGATCTGTTTGTTAGCTAGAGAAACAAGGAAATATTTTGTGACTACCACAAGGGATATGTCATAACCAGGGGTGAAGTCAAGAACAGGTTTCCTGACTCACAAACTCATAGAATGTCATCTTTTGAAGGGACCTTAGAGTCCTTCCTTCTTAATGCACAAATAAGAAGCAGAAGCACAGGCAGGTCAAGAGACTTGACCAAAGTAAGAGCAAAATGAGGAATGAGTCTGTGGGGCAGGAAGGCAGCAGTTATTACCAATAACCCAAATGTGGGTACCTGCTTCTCTCCTATTCTAAAATTTCCAGACTCCAGAGAGAAAACCAAGGATGGTCCAACTTTTTGGGCTACTGTTTAGCTTGGCTAAACATTTTGGAAGAAGGGGAGAAAGAGAGCCTCTTCCTCCATTTTCTCTCTCCACTATTCCATTTCTCTAAAGATGTGAGACTTCTTTGTGACAGGGCAGTACAGTTCTGAGGAGTCTATAACCTGGGTGGATTGCCTTATGTGTCATGTTTATGTTCACTTGTGTTGCCCTGGGAAAAGTCTTATACTGGGCTATCCTGTAAATTCTTTGATGACTTAGGCACTGAGTATACCAATGAAAAGGACAGCTAGGTGGCACAGTGGACAGAGTGCTGGGCCTGGAATCAGAAAGAACTGAGTTCAAATCTGGCCTCAGACACTTACTAGCTGTGTGACCCTGGGCAAGTCATTTAGCCCTGTTTACCTCAGTTTCCTCATCTGCACAAAGAGCTGGAAAAGGAAATGGCAAACCACTCTGGTATCTTTGCGAAGAAAACCCCAAAGCAGGTCACAAAGAGCCAGACACAACTTAAAATGACTGAACAATACACCAACGAAAGGGGTCATGATGATTCTGTATACTGATAATCAGAAGTAACTATATCCTTCATAACAAATTTGAGTCCTTCCCTATTCTCTTGGGTGTCTATGTCAGAGGTCAATGTCTGCCAGTCCGTGGTCATAGGACCCTGACACAGGATCATATGGCTAGTTAATGACCCCTTATTTCAGGGCTCTTTATGCCACAGTGTATCTCCTACACTGTGGTCCCTCCTAAATGAGTTCACCATGCATGGCAAATCTTCGTCTCGGAATGTGCTTATGACTAAATTTTACACACTTTCAGCATGAATGAACATTTACAAATGGTGAAGATCTCCAAAAATGCCCATTTCCATCATTGTTATTATTATTTTTGCTTTGCCAAGAATAAGTTATGCAAAAGTTATGCAAAAATAAGGGAGAGAGTAGAGGATGCTGAAATGCAGATGTAAGTCAATAATTTGCTGTGGCAGCTTTGTTGATGTGGATGTTGGTGCTGCTGTCTGGGTGATGTTTACACCATTCACATTAGTTCTTCTTTAAACCGCTGTGGAGGTTTGGATGTGGTTGGAAAGTGGGTAAGGAGGGGTGCAAGGGATAGATTAGTGCTAGAATAACTTCCAGGGGGCTGCAAATTTAACAAGGCTGCTTGTAGGAGTCAGCATCACATCCTGACAAGGATGGGGCAGAGGACAGCCAGCACCACGTTCTGCTATAGTACAACAGTTCTAGACTGAAGTGGAAGGTCTATGCCCTTATGGTAAGCATCTGTTTGACATCCTCTTCCCAGGGATTTCCTTGAGCATCCTTGTTCAATTGGTTTCTTCAAGCCTCTGTCTGTTTTTCCACTCTCTATCTGTATTGATCTGAAGTACCCTTCCAAATCATTGTATGTTGATTGTGTATGCATAGTGTATTTACTTATCTAGGAACATAGTGTACCCCAAGTAGAATACTAGCTCCCTCGTTGAGGAGGTAATTGTATTCCTATGGCCTATCACATCAAATGACTAGAATATAGTAGGTGCTTATTAAATGTTTAATTGATTGATTGATTTCCTCTGTCCTAATGACCCTTCATCTCCATATGGTGAAATTCTATCAAGTCTTCCAGGTCCAGGTCAATTGTAACCTCCTTCATGAAGCCTTCTATAATTTCTCAGTCAAAAGTAATCTGTTCTTTTGTACTCCCATAGCACTTTGTACCTTTTTTACGATAGTTACTACATTCTGCATTGTCCTTTAATTATACGGGTATAGGTCTAATCTCCCTTACTAGATTGTAAGCTTCTTCAGGACAGGGACCACTGTACCTTACTCAACTATACACACACACACACATACACACACATATACATAAACATACGTATATTTGTATGTATCCATACATGAATATCTTAACATCTAGTATACTGTTTCGAATTTCATAAGTGCTCAATTAAACATTTATTAAGTGCCTACTGTGTGCAAGGAACCAATTAACAAATAATGACAGTGCTTCTCTCCTACTCAAAAGCTTCCTGACCCAGGAGATGAAAGGTAGGATAGTCCAGGAAGAGGGAAGCTAGAGAGAAGTAGTGAGTGTCCAGTAGAGCAGAAGAGATCATTTATAATCATAGCCTTACAATGGACTCATTGTGTGATCTTGGATAAAGGCTTTTCTCATGGCTTTGGTTTGCTCATGTGCAGAATTAGCATATTGCACTAATCGATTTCTATGTATCTTCTTATTTTAGGCTAAGTGGCAGAGGAGCCATATTACAACCCTCATAAATACTGGTTATCCAATTTTACTTTGTACTACCAGTTTTTTCTCCCCTACTAGACTATAAGCTCCTTGAAGACAGGGGTTGCCTTAGTCTTTTTGTATTACCAAGGCCTAGTACAGTACTTTTCACATAGTAAACAGTTCAAATGTTTGCTGAATACATTGGAACCGAATGGAAAGCTGAAGTGGGGGAGGAGGTGCAGAATGCTCACTCACAACTGCGAAAAGTGAGGTCTTTATCCAGTGACTCATTCTCCAGATTACTCTGAAGAATGGGCAAGAGCAATTGGTTGAATGGGTTGGAGACTGTGAGACCATCTGATTTGGGTGACACTCATCATCATAAGTTAAGGGTGGTGGGGGATCCTATCATCAGTGGAAATCAAAGTTGGAGCAAAAAAAGCACCAAATGATGTTCTGAGCTAGAATGACAATTGACCTACACTAAGTAGGACTCTAGAGCATGATTGCCCATACAAGTATTCACTTAGTGCTCACAAAACAACTCTTGTCATGCTAATGTAGCTGCCTACCTTGGCAGACTCTGAATTTGCATCAGCAAAGTGTCATTCATTCATTCATTCATTAATTCATTCAAAAGAGTCCTATTGAGTTACCTACAAAGCAAGTAACTATGTTAGTTGTCAGATATAGAAATTTCTAGAAAGAAAAAAAGAGGGAAAAAGAGAGAATGTCTAATAATGACACCAAAACTGGGGATAGCTCTATGTTTAAAACCATTCTAGTCTTTCCCCTAAATCTCTTACAGCACTTTGCAAACATGTTCCCTTCGAAGTAGGAATGGGATAACTATTCAGACTGCCGTTCTCTTTCTCCCTCTTCTTCCATGCCTCAAACCCACCAGGTTGTTACCTCTGGGTAGACTGGGGGAGTGGCAAGTAATTCTCTGCAGCCTTTTATTTGAGTAAATCATCTGTGTTAAAGGTAATTTGATTTGCCTCATGTTATTTCATAAACAGCAGGCCATCTTCCACCTTGTAAAATCCAGACTTCACTAAATAATGCTGATACCTCTTGGGAATGTTTAAAAATAATTATCTGCAGGGTTTGTTTGGGGTTTTTTTTGTTTTTCTTTTGGCAATATACTTTTTATTCTTGTTCATCTAACAACAACAACCCACGAGATTGAAGGGTTCCTAAGTTTAGCCAACAGGTGTTTATTTTTTAAGCAAATAAATACCCATTTTCTGACTCAATCAAACCATGAAAACATAACAATATTTGAGGAAAATAAAAAACCATCACATTTGCATTGGAAAATATGAAAATCAACAGTTTGGTGCAGCATCCTATGATCTTGCTTCTCTCATAAACTTAGAAAACTGGAAAGAGGTATTTGGAAGGTTTTCATTTTAGAAGTAAATGTCCAAGGTGATTTTGTTGGTTGATTGTCTATGTTCTTTTTTTATTTCTTAAATTATTATTTATTTAATATTTTTAGTTTTCAGCATTGATTTCCACAAGACTTTGAATTACAAATTTTCTCCCCATTTCTACCCTACCCCCCACTCCAAGATGGCATATATTCTGATTGCCCCATTCCCCAGTCAGCCCTCCCTTATGTCACCCCACTCCCCCCCATCCCCTTTTCCTTTACTTTCTTGTAGGGCAAGATAGATTTCTATGCCCCATTGCCTGTATATCTTATTTCCCAGTTGCATGCAAAAACAACTTTTTTTTGAACATCTGCTTTTAAAACTTTGAGTTCCAAATTCTCTCCCCTCTTCCCTCCCCAACCCCCCTCCCTAAGAAGACAAGCAATTCAACATAGACCACACATGCATCATTATGTAAAACCTTTCTACAATACTTATGTTATGAAACACTAACTATATTTTGCTCTCTCCTGTCCTGTCCCCCTTTATTCAGTTTTCTCCCTTGACCCTGTCCCTTTGTGAAAGTGTTGCTTTTGATTACCTCCTCCCCCTCTCTGCCCCCTCTTCTATTGTCCCCCCTTTTTAAACCCTTCCTCTCTCTTTTGTGTGGGGTAAGATACCCAACTGAGTGTGTATGGTATTCCCTCCTCAAGCCAAATCCAATGAGAGAAAGATTCAATCATTCCTCCTCGATCTGCCCCCTCTTCCCTTCCTACGGAACTGCTTTTTTGCCACTTTTATGTGAGATAATTTACCCCATTCCATCTCTCCCTTTCTCCCTCTCTCAATATATTCCTCTCTCATCCCTTAATTTTATTTTATTTTTTTAGATATGGCCCCTTCATATTCAGACTCACCCTGTGGTCTCTGGCTACACACACACACACACACACACACACACACACACACACATATATATGTATATATATATATATATATGTACATGTATATGTATATTCCCTTCAGCTACCCTAATACTGAGGTCTCATGAATTACATACAGCATCTTTCCATGTAGGAATGTAAACAAAACAGTTCAACTTTAGTAAATCCCTTATGATTTCTCTTTCTTGTTTACTTTTTCATGCTTCTCTTGATTCTTGTGTTTGAAAGTCAAATTTCCTATTCAGCTCTGGTCTTTTCACTGAGAAAGTTTGAAAGTCCTCTATTTTATTGAAAATTCATATTTTGCCTTGGAGCATTATACTCAGTTTTGCTGAGTAGGTGATTCTTGGTTTTAATCCTAGCTCCATTGACCTCCGGAAGGTCATATTCCAAGCCCTTCAGTCCCTTAAGGTAGAAGCTGCTAGATCTTCTATTATCCTCATTATGTTTCCACAATACTCAAATTGTTTCTTTCTGGCTGCTTGCAATATTTTCTCTTTGACCTGGGAACTCTAGAATTTGGTGACAATATTCTTGGAGTTTTTTGGATGGACCTGGGAGCGGGGAAAGCTTAAGCAAGTCCCTGCTTTCCAGCTGCCATCTTGGTCCCAACAGGTGTTTAAATGGGAATTTTCTGGTTGGTAGCAACAAAAACCATCAACATTCAGTACAACTTCATGACTCCAGAATTAGTCAGTGAATCAATAGCATTTATCAATTGTCCGACCTTCTTCACCAGGGAAAACGCCATTCTGAGGTCAACTTAATGATTGGTTAGTTCTTGTTCTAAACATCTTATCATCAGAAGTCCCAGCTATGCTTCTTATTTCCATCCTCTATACTAGCTGTTTTGCCCCTCTGAGAATGACTCCAACCCTAGACCAACCCTATTATTTGGGGGGTCCTTGCTGGGAACTGCCATTTCATCAGAAGTCCACTCCTTACTGCCCTCCCAGGTCACTCTCCACACCAGCTGCCATTTTATTTCCCCTTTACGTCATCTTCCCCCATTAGAATGAAAGCCCTTTGAGAGTAGGTACCATTTTGGGTTGGGTTGGGGTGGGTTGAGCTTTGAATATAGTGCTTAGAGCAGGGCATGGTACATAGTAAGGGCATAATAAATTTTCTATCTATCTATCCATTTGTGTGTCTGGCATTGTGCTAAGTTCTGGGGACATATGTAAATACAAAAAAGAAGGAAAGAAAGAAGGAAGGAAGAAGGAAAGAAGGAAGGAAGGAAGGAAGGAAGGAAGGAAGGAAGGAAGGAAGGAAAAAGAAAGAGAGAGAAAGAAAGAAAGGAGGGGAGGAAGGAAGGAAGGAAGGAAGGAAGGAAGGAAGGAAGGAAGGAAGGAAGAAGGAAAGAAAAAGAAAGACAAGTGATTAAGGTCAATTCAATTCAATTTAATAAACAACTATCAAATGCCTACTATATACCAGGCACTATGCTAAGATACAAATAAGAAAAGGAAAGACAGTTTCTACCCTCAAGGAGCTTACAATCTAAGCGGGGAAGACAGCACACAAAAGGAAAATGGAAAGCTGTGGGGTAGGGACACCAGATCCCCATGTCAGGGTTTCTTGCTCTGTGAAATTGAAGCCAAGCAGAACTACAGATAGTAAGTGGAGGGAGCTGGAAATCCAATCTCCGCCTTCTATAAAGGAAGGCTTTGGGAGGTGTTGAGTGCTCTACCCTCCAGCCCTTCAGGGAAGGGGAGGCTAAGGGAGGTGGGAAGGTGTGGGTATTCATGGTCTCTCTGCACATGAATATACTGTAGTGAAAAAAAAGCCCTGCTTTCAGAAGTCAGTGATTAGGCAAGGAGTATTAATTTTCTTGTATGTCAAGAAACCCTTTGTAAGTCTGGTGAAGCCTATGGACCCTTTATCAGAATGATGCTTTAAAATGAATCCAATAAAATAACAAAGGAAACCAACTTTATTTAAATACAATTTTTAAAATTTATTTTATTTTTAATTTATGGAATAAAACAAGCATTTCCACAAAATAGTATAATAAAAAGGTGATTGCCCATGAAACTGCAAATCTACTATGTACAACTTGCTATTCCTTTTAAATATACAATGAAGTTAACACGTGCATTTCTTTTTTTCTTTTTTCTCTCCCTCCACCATGATAATTTACGTACATGTATATATATACACACACACACATATGTGTGTGTATACCTACTTGTATCTAATGGTGACAACTTTTTTTTCAAATTCATAGACTCTAGCTTAAGAATTCCTGCTCTAAGACCTCTTCCAGTTCTAACATTTAGGGGAGGTCTGTCTCAGTTTCTTCAACTGTAAAATGGAGATAAAAGAGGAAATTCTCTCACGATCTGAGTCCAGCTTACCTTTCCAAACTTATCATTGCATAATGCCTGGCACATAGTAAACACAATAAATGCTTATTGACTTGGTAGAGTAAGTACTTAACAAATGATTTTTTGATTCATTCATTGCTGCGTGAAAAGAAATAGTATGCAGTAATAAGCTTGGAAAGATAGGCTGGAGCCAGATTGCAAAGGGCCCCAAATGCCAAGTTGAGGAGGTTGTGTCTTATCCCAGAGGCAACGGAGAAGTTAAGAGTTAGTGAAGTTTCCCCCAGCAGGGGTCTGCACCCTAAGAAGATAATCTCGGCAGCTATGGAGAAGATGTATCAGCGAGGGAAAGAATGGGTACCAGTCAGGAAACTTGTAATAAATCAGGGAAGAGGTGAGGAACTAAGCTGGGGTATTGGTTATGTGAGCTGGAGGAGACAGATGCTCATTCTCTTGCTATAATGATGCCCTGCCTCAGACAAACTGAGACCTGTGAAAGAATTTCATTTAAAGTGGCCAAGGTCTCCCACTGCATCTGGGTCATCGCCAGTCATCTTGACCCATATCTTGCCACTGGATTCCAATGACTGTGCAGCTCTGCCTCACTTAAATCCAATTCACTTGTAAGTCAAGACATCATCCTCCTGATGTCATTGGTCTTCTTCAAGAACAAAGGACCAACAAAAACAAGAATAGGAAAAGAGAGAAGAGAAGACAGAACAGGAGAGGAAAGGAGAGGAGAGGAGAGAAAGGAATAGAGAAGAAGAGAGGAAAAGAGAGAAAAGGAGGGGAGGGGAAGTAGGGGGTAAGAGGAAGAAGAGAGGGGTAGAGAGGAGAGAGACACAGAGAAAGACAGACAGAGACAGACGATGTGTGTGTGAGAGAGAGAGAGAAATGAGGCTGGCCTTGAAAGCTAAAGTGGATGAGAGTCTCAAGTAGCTATAAATTTAATGAAAGGCTCAAGGCTATAGAGCTTGTCAAAATGAATAGGAGTAAAAAAATAGCATTGAAAACGTCCAGCTTATGATTTATGTGGTTATAAAAAAAAGCCTGTTGTGTTATGACTGAAATCAGAATGAAAAACTTAATCCAAGTTTTGTAAAGGATAAAAACCTCAAGAATCAAACTGCTGACATGCGTTCAAGAGAGAAGAAGCAGGAGAGCCCTCCATTTTCCCATTCTGTGGCTGGGGCCATACCAAGGCTATATGTGGATGAAATTTGGAGTGCAAGAGAAATCA